>NW_026961801.1:0-19356 GCF_963924245.1 Chroicocephalus ridibundus
TGAGGGAGTCCGCGGGTGGTCTTGGGGGGGTCCTGGGGGGCCGCCATGGGGCTGGGGGGGGGGCCCCGGGGGGGGGGGGGGCGGGGGGAGTGTCACAGAGAAGGTCATGGGGTGCCCCCCCCCCCCCCCCCCCATACCTGCAGGCAGCGGTGCTGCAGAGCTGGGGGTCCCAGGGAGGTCCTGGGGGGGTCTTAAGGGCTGGGGGGTCCCGGGGGGGGTCTCAGTGTGGTCGGGGGGGGTCCCGGGGGGGGGTCAGAGGGGTGTCCCCCCCCCGTACCTGCAGGCAGCGGTGCTGCAGAGCTGGGGGTCCCAGGGAGGTCCTGGGGGGGTCTTAAGGGCTGGGGGGTCCCGGGGGGTCTCAGTGTGGTCGGGGGGGTCCCGGGGGGGGGTCAGAGGGGTGTCCCCCCCCTGTACCTGCAGGCAGCGGTGCTGCAGAGCTGGGGGTCCCAGGGAGGTCCTGGGGGGGTCTTAAGGGCTGGGGGGTCCCGGGGGGGTCTCAGTGTGGTCGGGGGGGTCCCGGGGGGGGGTCAGAGGGGTGTCCCCCCCCCGTACCTGCAGGCAGCGGTGCTGCAGGGCGATCACCTCCCTCCCGGCCGCCGCCTCCTCCCGCAGCCGCTGCAGCTCCTGCTCCAGGTCGGGGTCCCGCCGTGGGGCCGGGGGGGGCCGGGGGGGCTCCGACCCCCGAGGGGCTCCCTGCTGCCTGTTGGGGGAGGGGAAATGGGGGCCCACAGTGTCCCCGGACCCACAGCGTCCCCCAAAAGCAACGTTTTCCCCACCCCCGCCCCTGCCCCGGACCCACAGTGTCTCCTCATTTAGTGACCCCCACCCTCATAGTGGCCCCCCCCCCCCCCAGCCCCACGGCAGCCCCCCAAAACAACAGTGTGTCGTCCCCCCCCCAAGCCCCACAGCATCCCCAAATTCCCAGCGTCACCAGCCCCACGGCGTTCCTCCCCGTAGCCCCACAACACCCCCTAATCCAGTGACACCCCCCGCCCAAACCCACAGCGTCCCCCTCAAAAACAACAGTGCCCCCCCCCAGCCCAGACCCACAGCACACACCCCCCCACACAGCCCAGCCCCACATCCCCACCCCAGGACCCCCCCCCAGCCCCACCTCTGGGCCGTCCTGGGGGTCCGGCCGCCTACCCTGGCCCCCCCCCGGGGCACCGCGCTGGGAGCTCCGCAGCTGTGGGACAAGGCGGGGGTCGGGGGGGGGGGCAGTGGGGTTTGGGGGGTCCTGGAGGGGTTGAAGGGTCCTGGGGGGGCTTGGGGGGGGGGGGGGGGTGTCCTGGGCAGGTTTTGGGCTCGGGGGGGAGGGTTCCAAGGGGCCCCCAGGAGGATTTAGGGGGTCCCAGGAGGTTCAGGGGGGTCTTTGGGGGGGGGCTGTGGGTCCCAGGAGGTTCGGGGGGGTCCCAGGGGGGAGTCTGGGGGTCCCAGGAGGTTCAAGGGGTCCCAGGGGAGGTTTGGGGGGGGGGTCCCAAGGGGGGATCAGTGATACCCGGGGGGGGGTTTGGGGGGGGGTCCTGGGAGGTGTGAGGGGTCCCAGGTTCCCCACGCTTGGGGGTCCCAGGAGAGATTTGGGGGTCCCAGGGGAGGTTCAGCGACCCCTGAGGAGGGTTTGGGGGTCCCAGGGGAGATCTGGGGGTCCCAGGGGAGGTTCAGCGACCCCTGAGGAGGGTTTGGGGGTCCCAGGGGAGATTTGGGGGTCCCAGGGGAGATCTGGGGGTCCCAGGGGAGGTTCAGTGACCCCTGAGGAGGGTTTGGGGGTCCCAGGGGAGAGTTGGGGGTCCCAGGGGAGGTTCAGTGACCCCTGAGGAGGACTTGGGGGTCCCAGAGAGGGCTTGGGGGTCCTGGGGAAGGTTTGGGGGCCCCAGGGAGGGTTCAGGGGTCCCAGGAGGTTTGCGGGGGGGGGTCCCTGGGGGGGGGTGTGTCCCCCCCCACTCACCGGGGCGCCGGGGTCTCCGTGGGGCTGTGCCCGCCCTGGGCTCCCCGTGGGGCTGAGCCAGGGGTCGGTGCTGGGAGCTGCTGCGCCGGGACCCCTGCCATGGTGGGGGGGGGACGACGGGGGGGGGGGGGGGTGAGCTGGGAGGGACCCCCAGCATCCCCCCTGTCCCCCCCCACCCCGGCCCACCCGGCCCCCTGCCCCACCTGCCCCCCGGGCCCCCAGCAGCTCCCGCAGGCGCCGGTTCTGCTCCCGCAGCCGCTCGGCCTCGGCCCGCGCCGCCGCCATGGCCCGGGCACAGGCGGCCACACGGCCCTGGGGGGGGGGCGAAGGGACACCCCCGGGGGGGACGGGACACCCCCGGGGATGGGGACACCTGTGGGGATGGGGACACCCCGTCCGGGAACCCCCCCCCCCCCCCCCAAGGGGCACAGAGGTCGCCCAGGTGACATGGGGACCCCCCAAGGGACACGGGCACCCCCCCCCAGGGACACAGGGCCCCCCCCGGGTGACACAGAGCCCCCCCCCAGGTGACACAAAGACTCCCTGAGGGACACAGAGCCCCCCCCCCAGGTGACACAGAGCCCCCCCGGGTGACACAATGACTCCCTGAGGGACACAGAGCCCCCCCCGGGTGACACAAAGACTCCCTGAGGGACACAGAGAACCCCCCCCAGGTGACACAGAGCCCCCCCGGGTGACACAAAGAGCCCCTGAGGGACACAGAGCTCCCCCGCCCCCCCCCCCCAGGCGACCCAGCCCCCCAAGTGTCCACAAAGACCCCCCAAGGTGACATGCCCCCCCCCCCCACGGGTGACTCGGGGACCCCCGTGGGGACAGGGGACGCCCTGTGGGGTGACAGAGATCCCGCAGGTGACATAGGAGCCCCCCCCCCCCAGCGACACAGAGCCCCCCCCCCCGCCCAAGGTGACGCAAAGACCCCCTGAGGGACACGGGGACCGCCCCCCCCCCAGGGACACAGAGCACCCGAAAGGTGTAATGGGGACCCCCCTGAGGGACACGAGGACCCCCCCCCCCCCCCAACGGTGACATGGGACCCCCCCCAGATGACACAGCCCCCCCCCGACCTGGAGGGGCGCCAGGCGCTGCCGCAGCCCCCGCAGCTGCTGCTCTCGCCGGGCCCCCCCCGCCGCCGCCTCCCGGTAGAGCCGCAGGAGCCCCCCCAGCGCCTGCCGGCCCCCCCCGGGGGGCAGCCCCAGCGCCGCCAGCTCCTGGGGGGGGGGGGGACACGCCTGGCACCCCCCCACCCCACCCCCGACCCACATCTCATCCCCTTGGACCCACATCTCACTCCCCCCCCCCCCCCCAGGGACCCCCCCCGGTCCTGGGACCCCCATCTCCCCCCCCCCCGCCTTGGGGACCCCCCCATTACCCCCCCTTTGCACTCAGAGCCCCCCCCAGCCCCACAACCCCATCCTGGACCCCAAAATACCCCATAGCCCCCCCCCGCCCCAGACGCTGTGACCCCCATCGCTGCCCCCCCTTCCCGCCTCCCGTACCCCTCCTTGCTGCCCCCCAAGACCCCATAAAGCCCCCCTGCCCCCCCCAGACCCCATAGCCCCCCCCAAAGCCCCCCCTTGCTGCCCCCCAGACCCCCCCCTCAGATCCCATAGCCCCTCCCCAATCCCCTGAACCCCCCCCTTGCTGCCCCCCAGACCCCCCCCCAGACCCCATAGCCCCCTCCAAGCCCCTGTACCCCCTCCTTGCTGCCCCACAGACCTCATAAATCCCCCCTGGCCCCCCCCCGCAGACCCCATGGCTCCCCCCCAACCCCCTGAACCCCCCCCCCCTTGCCTGCTCCAGGGGTCCCAGTTCATCCCCCCCGGGCTCGTCGCCGCCGGGGTCCCCGGGGAGGTCGCGGGGGGGGCGGCTGGGTCGTCGTCCCCCCCCGGGGACAGGCAGAGCCCGGCCGCCGCCGCCGCCAGCAGCACCTCGGGGGCTGGGAGGGGGGAACCAGGCGTTCGGGACCCCCCCCTCGGACCTTGACCCACCCCCGCGGGCACCCCCAAACCCCCCCCCCCCCCGTTACCTGGGGAGGGGGCTCGGCCCGGGCTGGCCATGGCCCCGCTGCCGGTGCCTGGGGGAGGACGGGCCGGAGGGGGGGGCTCAGCTGTCCCCCCATCCTGCCCCATAGGCCCCCCCTCGAGGCTCCTCTGCCCCCCCCGAAAGGCATCACTACCCCCCAACCTGCCCCGTGGGCCCCCCCGAGAGCACTGCTGCCCCCCCCAACCTGCCCCATGGACCCCCCAGAACCCCCCCCAACCACCCCACAGCCTCCCAAAAGGCTGCTGTGCCCCCACCCGAGGACATTCCTGCCCCCCAACCTGCCCCATGTCCCCTCCCCGAACCCCCCCAACACACCCCACAGCTCCCACAAGAGGCCCCTGTGGCTCCCCTGAGACCCCTGCTGCCCCCCAACCTGCCCCAAAGCCCCCCAGGGACCCACCAACCTGCCCCACGGCCCCCCAGCCTGCCCCATGGCCCCCCCTAGAACTCCCCAACAGCCCCCCCAAAGAAGCCCCTGTGTCCCCCCCGAAAGCATTGCTGCCCCCAACCTGCCCCATGGCCCCCCAAGGACCCCCCCCAAACCTGCCCCATGGCCCTCCAACCTGCCCCATGGCCCCCGTAAGAGGCTTCTGCTGCCCCCAACGTGCCCCAAAGCCCCCCACAGCCCCCCAGCCTGACCCCTGGCCCACTCTGAGGCCCCTGCTGCCCCCCAACTTGCCCCATGGCCCCCTCCCAGGGCACTGCTGCCCCCTAACCTGTCCCAAAAGCCCCCCCCAAGAACCCCCCAGCCTGACCCACAGGCCCCAAACCCACCCCTAAAGCCCCCTTCCAGGGCACTGCTGCCTCCCAACCCACCCCACTGCCCCCCCAGCCTGCCCCACGGCCCACTCTGAGGCCCCTGCTGTCCCCCGACCTGCCCCACAGCCCCCCAAGGCCCCCCCCAACCCACCCCACTGCCCCTCCAGCCTGACCCACGGCCCACTCTGAGGCCCCTGCTGCCCTCCAGCCTGCCCCAAAGCCCCCAAGGACACCTCAACCCGCCTCACAGGCCCCAAACCGGCCCCTAAAGCCCCCTCCAGGGCGCTGCTGCCCCCCAGCCTGCCCCATGGCCCACTCCGAGGGCCCTGGTGCCCCTTAACCTGCCCCAAAAGCCCCCCAAGGAACCCCCCCACGGCCGCCCCCGTTCCCGCCCCACCGCTGAGGGCCCGCCAGGCCCCGCCCCCCGCCGCGCCGCTTAAATAGCCCGCCTGGCCCCGCCCCCCACTCCCCATTGGATGGCGGCCGCGGCCAATGGACGCCGGGCGCGGGGCACGACGGGAGATGTAGTTCCTGGGGGGGAACCGTCCATGGGGCTTATGGGGGGGCTGTGGGGCAGATGGGGAGCTATGGGGTACGGGGGAGGCCCATAGGGCAGATGGGGAGCTATGGGGCACTCGGGGGGGGCCCCCAGGGGGGGCTGTGGGGCACTCGGGGGGCTCTGTGGTACATGGTGGGGGGGACTATGGGGCTGGGCAGGAGGACGCAGGACCCATGGAGGGGGCCATGGGGTGAAGGGGGGGCTCATGAGGGGGCGAAATATGGGGCTGGGGACAGCTTGGGTTGGCGGGGGCACCCCAAATCCATCTATGGGGCACATTCCCCCCCCCCCCCAAATCTGTGGGACCCCCCCCGACGCCCCAGATCCCCCCTTAGGAGCCCTCCCCCTCCCAAATCCCCCCCACTCCAGCCCCCCAGATCCCCCCCAGCCCCATATCCCCCCCCCCCAGCCCCCCCAAATCCCTCCTGCAGCGCTCAATGGGGGGGGGCGGCAGCACTTTAATTCCAGCCGGGGGTACAGAACCCCGGGAGGGGGGGTGGGTGGGGGGCAAACAGCCCCCCCCCATCCCACCCCCCCACCCCCCCCCAAGGGGGGTGCGGGGTGTCTCAGGCCCCCCCCGGGGGGGTGTCGGGGGGCGGGGGGGGCTCCTTCTGCACCAGGCGGGGCTCGTCCCTCGCCGCGGGGCGGGGGGTGCACCAGCACCCGGTCCAGGAGCCCGAACTCCTGCGCCTCCACGGGGCTGAGGTACCGGTCCCGCTCCATCGCCGCCTCTGAAGTAACGGGGGGGGGTCGGGGGGGTCAGGGGGGGGTTGCTGTGGGGGGGTTGGGGCCGGGGGGGGCTGGGGGGGGGGTCTCACCGATGACGGCCAGGGGCTGCCCGGTGTGTTTGGCGTAGAGGCCGTTGATCTGGCGCTTGAGCTGCAGGATCTCCTCCGCCTGGATGGCGATGTCGGTGGCCTGGCCCTGGGGGGGGGCAGGAAACGGATCACCGGGGGGGGGGGTTTGGGTGATCCCAAACCCCCCCCCACACCCCGGAGGGGCCTGAACCCCCCCCCCAGGGGCCCCATCCTGTCCACAGGGGGGGGGATCCCCGAGTCGGAGGGGGGGTGTGTCCCATCTTCCCTACCCCCTTGGGGTGCCCCCCCCCCCCCGGTACCCTTTACTCCCACAGGGTGTGTTGCCCCCCCCCCCGCCGTTGCCCCCCCACCCCACACCCACCCCCCACCCCCCCCCACCATGGGTTGGTGCCCCCCACTGCCCACCCCCCCATGGGGTGCCCCCCCCTTGTACCTGTGCCCCCACCGACAGCTGTCTTGCCCCCCCTCAACGGTTCCTCCCCACCACAGCGTCCCCCCCATACCCCTTGCCCCCCCCCGCCATGGTGGCCCCCCCTGTACCCCTTGCCCCCCCCACGGTTCCCCCCCGCCACCGTCCCCCCACCCTGAACCCGTGCCCCCCCGAGGGACATCTTGCCCCCTGCCACATGGTTCACCCCCCCATCCATTGCCCCCCCCCGTGGTGTCCCCCCCCCCGTACCCGTTGCCCCCCTGAGGGCTGTCTTGCCCCCCGCCCCCCGGTTTTCCCCCCCTCCGGTGACCCCCCCGTACCCGTGTCCGCCCCCATGGTCCCCCCCTCCTGCACCCGTTGCCCCCCCGAGGGCTGTCTTGCCCCCCGCCCCCCGGTTTTCCCCCCCCTCCGGTGCCCCCCCCCATACCTGTGCCCCCCCCGAGGGCTGTCTTGCCCCCCTCCCACGGTTCCCCCCCTGCCGGTGACCCCCCCGTACCCGTGTCCGCCCCCATGGTCCCCTCCTCCTGCACCCGTTGCCCCCCCGAGGGCTGTCTTGCCCCCCCCCCGCCAGTTTTCCCCCCTCCGGTGCCCCCCCCCCATACCTGTGCCCCCCCCGAGGGCTGTCTTGCCCCCCTCCCACGGTTCCCCCCCTGCCGGTGACCCCCTCGTACCCGTGTCCGCCCCCATGGTCCCCCCCTCCTGCACCCGTTGCCCCCCCGAGGGCTGTCTTGCCCCCCCCCGCCAGTTTTCCCCCCCTCCGGTGCCCCCCCCCCATACCTGTGCCCCCCCCGAGGGCTGTCTTGCCCCCCTCCCACGGTTCCCCCCCTGCCGGTGACCCCCTCGTACCCGTGTCCGCCCCATGGTCCCCCCCTCCTGCACCCGTTGCCCCCCCCGAAGGGCTGTCGTGCCCCCCCCCCGTACCCGTGCCCCCCCCGAGGGCTGGTGCACCATGATGCGGGCGTTGGGCAGGGCGTGGCGCTGGCCCGGGGCCCCCCCGGCCAGCAGCAGGGAGCCCATGCTGGCCGCCTGCCCCACGCACCAGGTGCACACGGGGTTCAGCACGTACTGCATCGTGTCGTAGATCGCCAGCCCCGACGTCACCGCCCCGCCTGCGCCGTGACGTCACACTGACGTCACACACACACACACAGGGCCACACACCCCCCGAGCCACACACCCCCCAGAGCCACGCCCCCTAGGACCCCCTTAGACCCCCCCCAAGCCCCTCCCATCCCCCCCACACCCCCCACAAATCCCCCCCCAGGACCCCCTTAAACCCCCCCAGCTCCCCCCCACAACCCTTGGACCCCATTACACCCCCCCCCAGCCCCCCTGACCCCCCCAAACCCCCTTAGAACCCCCCCAAAACCTCTCCCATCCCCCCAGACCCCTCAGAGCCCCCCCAAATCCCCCCAAGCCCCCCTTAAACCCCTCACAGCCCCCCCCCCAAACCCCCTGGGCCCCCTTAGACCCCCCCAGCCCTGCCCCCCCACCCCCTAAGACCCCATTAGACCCCCCCCAGCCCCCCTCCCACCTCCTAGGACCCCCTTAGACCCCCCAAGCCTCTCCAATCTCACCCAGACCCCTCAGAGCCCCCCCAAGACCCCCTTAAACCCCTCACAGCCCCCCCCCCAAACCCCCTAGGCCCCCTTAGACCCCCCCAGCCCTGCCCCCCCACCCCCTAAGACCCCATTAGACCCCCCCCCAGCCCCCCTCCCCACCTCCTAGGACCCCCTTAGACCCCCCCAAGCCTCTCCAGTCTCACCCAGACCCCTCAGAGCCCCCCGAGATCCCCCCCAGGACCCCTGTAAACACCCCCCCAGCCACCCCCCCCACACCCTAGGCCCCCCCTTGGTCCCCCCCCTCACCGGGGCTGTTGATGTACATGTGGATGGGTTTCTTGTTGCTCTCGGACTGCAGGAAGAGCAGCTGGGCGATCACCAGGCTGGCCAGGCTGTCGTCGATCTGCCGGGGCGGGGGGGGGCGGCCGGTAGGTGCCGGGGGGGCCTTTAGCAGGGTTTGGGGCCCACCCCCACCCACCCCCCCCCTTTCCCCCCCCAGCACTTACCGGCCCCATGACGCAGATGATGCGCTCCCGCAGCAACCGGGAATAGATGTCGTAGGCTCGCTCCCCCCGGCCCTGCAGGAAAGTGTGTGTGGGGGGGGTGTGTCACGGGGGGGGCTTTTAGGGATCCTGGGGGGGTTCTGAGGGCTCGGGGGGGGAGGTTGGGGGGACTGAGGAGCTCTTAGAGGGTCCTGGGGGGTTTCTGGGGGGGAAGGGGAGGGTTTGGGGGACTTTTAGGGGGTCCTGGGAGGGGAAGTTGGGGGGTTCCTGAAGGGTCTGGGGGGGTGGGAGGGTTTGGGGGGGGTCTAAGGGGGCCTGGTGGGGGCTTGGGGGGCTCTAAGGGGGGCTTGGGGGATTCTTAGGGGGTCCTGGGGGTGGGAGGATTGAGGGGCTCTTAGAGGGTCCGGGGGGAGGGGATTGGGGGGGTTCTGAGGGGGGAAGGGGAGGGTTTGGGGGAGCTTTTAGGGGGTCCTGGGGGGAGGGGGTTTGGGGGGCTCCTGAAGGGTCTGGGGGGGCTCTAAGGCAGCCTGGGGAGGGCTTGGGGGGCTCTGAGGGGTTTGGGGGGTGGAGGTTAGGGGGGTTCTGAGGGGTCTGGGGGGGTTAGCGGGGTTTTAGAGGGTCCTGAGGGGGCTTGGGGGGGTTACAAGTGGGTCCGGGGGGGGGTTAAAGGGATTTAGGGGGGTCTGGTGGGGGGTGGGAAGGGATGGGGGTGTTTCTAAGGGCGTCTGGGGGGCTCTGAGAGCTCTTAGGGGGTCCTGGGGGGGCTCTGAGGGTTTGGGGGGGGCACTAAGAGGGTCCCTGAGGGCTGTGGGACAGTTTGGGGGGGTCGGGGGGTCCCCCAATCCCCCCCCCCCCACCCGGGGAAGGGCCCCGCTCACCGTCTGCTCCACCACGATGGGGATGAGGGGGGGCGGGGGGGGGGGCGCGGGCCGGCACCGTCCGGTGGAAGCTGCGGCGGGCGGCCGCCCCCCAGGCCAGGCGCAGGGCGTGCTTCAGGGGGGCGGGGGGGTCACGGCGGGGCCGGGACCGCCGGGACCCCCCCGGCACCGGGAAAACCACCCCGGGACCCCCCAACCAGGACCCCCAGAACCTCCCCCTCCCCTAACCGGGACCTCTCCAGTCGGGAACCCCCCGTAACCGGCTTCCCCCCACAGCCAGGACCCCCAGAATGGGCGCCCCCCTCCTGTAACCGGGACCCCGAGACCCTCCGGTAACGGCGACACCCGCGGAACGGCGACCCCCGGCCGGGTCCCCACCTCGCAAGGGCCCCCACGACACCCCTGCTCCCCCCCCTCCTCCCGCTCCCGCCGGACCCCCCCGGTTCCCGGTCCCTCACCCCCGGCCCCATAGCGCCCCGGAAGCGCTCAGAGCTCCATGTGACCTCCGTGACACACCCCCCCACCCCCGTGCCGGCCACGCCCCCTCCCTTAGGCCACGCCCATCCGTAGGCCGGCCCTCCGTCACGTGACGCACAGGACTGCGTTTCCCGTCGTGCCCCGCGGCCCGGCCGCCGCCATGACACTTCCGGGGCCCGATGGAGCCGCTGCAGCCCCTATAGAGCCATTATAGAGCCGTTATACACCACATAGAGCCATTATAGAGCTGACAGAGACCATATAGAGCCGTTATAGGCCACGTAGAGCCATTCTAGAGGCGTTATAGACCATATAGAACTGCCATAGATCGCATACAGCCATTGATACATCATATAGAGCTGTTATAGAACCATTATAGACCATATGGAGCTGCTATACACCCATTATAGAACACATAGAGCCATTATACCATATAAAGCCATTTTGGAGCTGTTAGAGACCATATAGAGCCATTATAGAACATAGAAAGCCATTTTGGAGCAGTATGAGACCATATAGAGACATTATAGACCATATAGAGCCACCTTAGAGCAGTTAGAGACCACACAGAGCCATTATAGACCACATAGAGCCATTATAAACCATATAGAACCACTATAGTGCCATTATAGAGCTGTTACAGACCATACAGAGACATTACCGAGCTGTTATAGACCCCACGCAGCCACTATAGAGCGGTTATAGACCATATAGAGCCATAACAGAGCCATTATAGACCCTACAGGGCCATCATAAAGCTGTTACAGCCCATCTGGAGCTGTTATAGACCACACAGAGCCACTATAGAGCCCTTACAGGCCATATAGAGCCCCTGTGGGCCCTTAAGGACCATAGAGAGCTGTTACAGAGCCTATAGAGCCGTTATACAGCCTCGAGATACATTATAGACACATTATAGAGCTGTTATACAGCCCACAGACAGGGTATGGGCACATTATAGAGCTGTTACAGAGCCTATAGACAGGGTATAGGCACATTATAGAGCTGTTACAGAACCTATAGACAGGGTATAGGCACACTATAGAGCTGTTACAGAGCCCACAGACAGTGTATGGGCACATTATAGAGCTGTTACAGAACCTATAGACAGAGTATAGGCACATTATAGAGCTGTTACAGAACCTATAGACGGGTTATAGGCACATTATAGAGCTGTTACAGAGGCTATAGACAGGGTATGGGCACATTATAGAGCTGTTACAGAACCTATAGACGGGTTATAGGCACATTATAGAGCTGTTACAGAGCCTATAGACAGAGTATAGGCACATTATAGAGCTGTTACAGAACCTATAGACGGGTTATAGGCACATTATAGAGCTGTTACAGAGCCTATAGACGGGTTATAGGCACATTATAGAGCTGTTACAGAACCTATAGACAGGGTATGGGCACACTATAGAGCTGTTACAGAGCCTATAGACAGGGTATAGGCACACTATAGAGCTGTTACAGAGCCTATAGACAGGGTATAGGCACATTATAGAGCTGTTATAGAGCCTATAGACGGGTTATAGGCACATTATAGAGCTGTTACAGAGCCTATAGACAGAGTATAGGCACATTATAGAGCTGTTACAGAACCTATAGACGGGTTATAGGCACATTATAGAGCTGTTACAGAGCCTATAGACAGAGTATAGGCACATTATAGAGCTGTTACAGAGCCTATAGACGGGTTATAGGCACATTATAGAGCTGTTACAGAACCTATAGACAGGGTATAGGCACACTATAGAGCTGTTACAGAGCCTATAGACAGCGTATGGGAACACTATAGAGCTGTTACAGAGCCTATAGACAGGGTATAGGCACACTATAGAGCTGTTACAGAGCCTATAGACAGGGTATAGGCACATTATAGAGCTGTTATAGAGCCTATAGATGGGTTATAGGCACATTATAGAGCTGTTACAGAGCCTATAGACAGGGTATGGGCACACTATAGAGCTGTTACAGAGCCTATAGACAGGGTATAGGCACATTATAGAGCTGTTATAGAGCCTATAGACGGGTTATAGGCACATTATAGAGCTGTTACAGAGCCTATAGACAGAGTATAGGCACATTATAGAGCTGTTACAGAACCTATAGACGGGTTATAGGCACATTATAGAGCTGTTACAGAGCCTATAGACAGAGTATAGGCACATTATAGAGCTGTTACAGAGCCTATAGACGGGTTATAGGCACATTATAGAGCTGTTACAGAACCTATAGACAGGGTATAGGCACACTATAGAGCTGTTACAGAGCCTATAGACAGCGTATGGGAACACTATAGAGCTGTTACAGAGCCTATAGACAGGGTATAGGCACACTATAGAGCTGTTACAGAGCCTATAGACAGGGTATAGGCACATTATAGAGCTGTTATAGAGCCTATAGATGGGTTATAGGCACATTATAGAGCTGTTACAGAGCCTATAGACAGGGTATGGGCACACTATAGAGCTGTTACAGAGCCTATAGACAGGGTATAGGCACATTATAGAGCTGTTATAGAGCCTATAGACGGGTTATAGGCACATTATAGAGCTGTTACAGAGCCTATAGACAGAGTATAGGCACATTATAGAGCTGTTACAGAACCTATAGACGGGTTATAGGCACATTATAGAGCTGTTACAGAGCCTATAGACAGAGTATAGGCACATTATAGAGCTGTTACAGAGCCTATAGACGGGTTATAGGCACATTATAGAGCTGTTACAGAACCTATAGACAGGGTATAGGCACACTATAGAGCTGTTACAGAGCCTATAGACAGCGTATGGGAACACTATAGAGCTGTTACAGAGCCTATAGACAGGGTATAGGCACACTATAGAGCTGTTACAGAGCCTATAGACAGGGTATAGGCACATTATAGAGCTGTTATAGAGCCTATAGATGGGTTATAGGCACATTATAGAGCTGTTACAGAGCCTATAGACAGGGTATGGGCACACTATAGAGCTGTTACAGAGCCTATAGACAGGGTATAGGCACATTATAGAGCTGTTATAGAGCCTATAGACGGGTTATAGGCACATTATAGAGCTGTTACAGAGCCTATAGACAGAGTATAGGCACATTATAGAGCTGTTACAGAACCTATAGACGGGTTATAGGCACATTATAGAGCTGTTACAGAGCCTATAGACAGAGTATAGGCACATTATAGAGCTGTTACAGAGCCTATAGACGGGTTATAGGCACATTATAGAGCTGTTACAGAACCTATAGACAGGGTATAGGCACACTATAGAGCTGTTACAGAGCCTATAGACAGCGTATGGGAACACTATAGAGCTGTTACAGAGCCTATAGACAGGGTATAGGCACACTATAGAGCTGTTACAGAGCCTATAGACAGGGTATAGGCACATTATAGAGCTGTTACAGAGCCTATAGACGGGTTATAGGCACATTATAGAGCTGTTACAGAGCCTATAGACAGGGTATGGGCACATTATAGAGCTGTTACAGAGCCTATACATGGGTTATAGGCACATTATAGAGCCAACAGGGACTTTATACACACGTTATGGGTCCTACAGACGCGTGGCAGAGAAGGACCTGGGGGTTCCCGTTGACGAGCGGCCGAACACGAGCCAGCAGCGTGCCCAGGTGGCCAAGAAAGCCAACGGCATCCTGGCTCGTATCAGAACTAGCGTGACCAGCAGGAGGAGGGAGGTGATCGTCCCCCCGCCCCGTGCTCAGCACTGGGGAGGCCACCCCTGGAGGAGCGTGTCCAGTTCTGGGCACCCCGATACCAGAGAGATCTCGAGGCGCCGGAGCGAGGGCAGAGGGGGGCAACGAAGGGGGTGAAGGGCCTGGAGAATAAACGTGGTGAGGAGCGATTGAGGGAGCTGGGAGTGTTTAGTCCGAGGAAGAGGAGGCTGAGGGGAGACCTCATCGCTCTCCACAACCACTTGGGAGGACGCTGCAGAGCGGTTGGGGCTGGTCTCTTCTCACGGGTAATTGGCGCTAGAACAAGAGGGAACGGCTTCGAGCTGCAGCCGGGGAGGTTTAGGCTGGGCACGAGGAAAAAACTCTTCCCAGAAGGAGCGGTCGGACGCCGGAGTAGGCTGCCCGGGGAGGTGGTGGAGTCGCCGTCCCTGAAGGTGTTTGAGAGTGGTTTAGGTGTGGGGGGGGATGTGGTGTGGGGGGGAGCTCTGTAGAGTGGGGCTGATGGTTGGACCCGATGGTCCCGAGGGTCTTTTCCCACCCGAAGGATTCTGAGTCTCTGATTATAGACCATATGGAGCTGCTGTAGAGCCGTTAGAGACCATATAACGCCATTGTGGAGCCGTTCTAGACCATATAGAGCCATTATAGACCATATAGAGCCACCTTAGAGCAGTTAGAGACCACACCGAGCCATTATAGACCATATAGAGCCACCATAGAGCAGTTAGAGAACACAGAGCCATTATAGACCATATAGAGCCACCTTAGAGCAGTTAGAGACCACACAGAGCCATTATAGACCATATAGAGCCACCTTAGAGCAGTTAGAGAACACAGAGCCATTATAGACCATATAGAGCCACCTTAGAGCAGTTAGAGACCACACAGAGCCATTATAGACCATATAGAGCCACCTTAGAGCAGTTAGAGACCACACAGAGCCATTATAGACCATATAGAGCCACCTTAGAGCAGTTAGAGACCACACAGAGCCATTATATAGCCATTATAGACCACATAGAGCTGTTATAGGCCATTATAGATCCATTATAAACCATATAGAACCGCTATAGCACCATCATAGACACTATAGAGCCGTTACAGACCATACAGAGACATTACCGAGCTGTTATAGACCCCACGCAGCCACTATAGAGCGGTTATAGACCATATAGAGCCATAACAGAGCCATTATAGACCCTACAGGGCCATCATAAAGCTGTTACAGCCCATCTGGAGCTGTTATAGACCACACAGAGCCACTATAGAGCCCTTACAGGCCATATAGAGCCCCTGTGGGCCCTTAAGGACCATAGAGAGCTGTTACAGAGCCTATAGAGCCATTATACAGCCTCGAGATACATTATAGACACATTATAGAGCTGTTACAGAGCCCACAGACAGGGTATGGGCACATTATAGAGCTGTTACAGAGCCTATAGACAGGGTATAGGCACATTATAGAGCTGTTACAGAGCCTATAGACAGGGTATTGGCACATTATAGAGCTGTTACAGAGCCTATAGACAGGGTATGGGCACATTATAGAGCTGTTACAGAGCCTATAGACGGGTTATGGGCACATTATAGAGCTGTTACAAAGCCTATAGACGGGTTATAGGCACATTATAGAGCTGTTACAGAACCTATAGACGGATTATAGGCACATTATAGAGCTGTTACAGAGCCTATAGACGGGTTATAGGCACATTATAGAGCTGTTATAGAGCCTATAGACGGGTTATAGGCACATTATAGAGCTGTTACAGAACCTATAGACGGATTATAGGCACATTATAGAGCTGTTACAGAGCCTATAGACGGGTTATAGGCACATTATAGAGCTGTTACAGAGCCTATAGACAGGGTATGGGCACATTATAGAGCTGTTACAGAGCCTATAGATGGGTTATAGGCACATTATAGAGCTGTTACAGAGCCTATAGACAGGGTATAGGCACACTATAGAGCTGTTACAGAGCCTATAGACAGGGTATAGGCACATTATAGAGCTGTTACAGAGCCTATAGACAGGGTATGGGCACATTATAGAGCTGTTATAGAGCCCACAGACAGGGTATGGGCACATTATAGAGCTGTTACAGAGCCTATAGATGGGTTATAGGCACATTATAGAGCTGTTATAGAGCCTATAGATGGGTTATAAGCACACTATAGAGCTGTTATAGAACCTATAGACAGGGTATGGGCACATTATAGAGCTGTTACAGAGCCTATAGATGGGTTATAGGCACATTATAGAGCTGTTAACCCCTTATGGACAACCCGGAGCTTCTCACAGGCCTCGTAGAGCCCCCGGGGCCTGACGAAGGCGGATTTGGGGCCTTACGGACCCATCACAGACCATTAACCACCCCCTGCCCCCCCCTCACGCCCTCCTCAGCGCCACTGACCCCCACCAGCGTTGCTCTCCTCATTAGCACTAATTACCCGCCTCGCTAATTACCCCCCTTTAATTACCCCCCTCAGCACTCAGGCCCCTCCTCCCCCCCCCCGGGCCTTTATTGCCCCCCAGCAGCACTAATCGTCCCGCAGGCATTACCTCAAGGCTTAAATTACGCATGTGTTAGTATTAATTACCGCATTAGCGTTAATTACCCTTAGCATTAATTACCCTTAGCATTAATTAAGCCATTAGCATTAATTACCCCCCATTTAGCACCCCGCTGGGGGCGCTGTCCCGCATCCGTCCCCCCCCCAACAAGCGCGGGTGCCCCTCGGCGACCCCTGATGACCCCCGTTAATTACCCCTGTTAATTACCCCCGCTTAACTAGCGCTCCTCCCCCCCCCCCCCCCAGCGGCGGCCATGGCGCCCGCAGGCCTCGTTGCCATGGCGACAGCCGCCCTCCCCCCCCCCCCCCACCCCCCCCCGGCCCGCCCCCCCCCGCCCCCGTCGCCGTGACTTCACCGACGGTCGCTGACGTCGCCGGTGACGCCACCCGCGCGCGCGTTTTGGGGGAAACCGGAGGAAAATCGGCCTGGCGTGACGTCACGCGGCCGTGACGTCGCTCCGCGACTACGCTTCCCGGCGTCCCCCGCGGCCCCGCCCGCGCAGCGCACGCGCGCCCCGCCCGCTGACTGACGGCCGCACCGCCCAATCAGACGCCGCCAGCTCCCCCCGCGCGGCCCCTCCCTCCCCCGCCCCCCTCAGGAAGCGCCGACGGACGCGCCGGTCGGCCAATGGGAGAGGGTGGGGCGGGGGCCTCGTCGAGCGACGCGCGCCTCCGCCAACCGGCGATCGGCGGCGGCGGACGGCAGCCAATGGGAGCCCGGGGGCGGGGCGAGGTGCGGGGGGGCCCCGCCCGCCGCCGAGGCGGGTAGCAACAGTTGCCCCCGGTGAGGGAACACGGAGGGCGCCATAGCCACGGTCGCCGTGGCGACCGCGCTCCGGCCCCGGCCCGGCCCCGCCGCCCCCCCGCCGCCCCGCCGCCCCCCCCGCCGCCGCCGCCGCCCCGGGACGGGCCGAGGCCCCGCGGGGCCGCGGGCAGGTGGGTCGGGGCGGTGCGGCGCAAGATGGCGGCGGGCGGGGGGGGGAGGCGGGGGACAGGGGGCGGGGGGGGGGGGGGGGCGCCCCGGGACGGAGCCGGGCCCGGGCGGCGGGGGGCGGGGCCTGCGGCGCGGCGCGGCGATTGGCGGGCGGGCGGGCCAATGGGGGGAGCGGGGCGGCGGGGGGAGCCAATGGCGGCGGGCGGCGGGGGCGGGGCGCGGGCGGGAGGACGCACCACCCCCCCCCCGGCTTCCCCCGGCGGTGATGTCACGCGGTGATGTCATGGGGTGGGCGGCACGCGGTGACGTCACGGCGTGATGTCACGGACGGAGGGGCGGCCGCGCCCCCGCGGACGTCGCGATGGGGGCGGGGCCTCGTGATGTCAGAGGGCGGGGGGGGAGGCGGCGCCCGGCGGGGACAGGGCGCCGCCGTGACGTCACGCTGTGATGTCACGCCGGGGCGGCGCCGCCGGCGGCAGGGCGAGAGGGGGCGTGACGTCACCGGCAGACAGAGGTGACGTCACCCACGGCCCTGTCCCCACTCCTGGCCGGGGCGGCGGCCTGCGGTGAGGTCACAGCGTGATGTCACGCCGTGACGATGTCACGGCGCACTCAGGGGGGTGACAGGCAGGTGACATCATCAGCCAACGTCATGATGTCACTGCGGCCTTGCCCCTCCCCCCGCTACCGCCCCGCAGGCCCTGTGACATCACGGTGATGTCAAAGCCCCGCCATCGCATCATGATGTCACTCTGTGACGTCACACTGTGACATCACTCGGTGAGGCCAGTCTGTGTCATCGCTCTGTGAGGTCACAGCACGATGTCACTGCATGGTGTCACTCCATGATGTCGAATGCTAAGATCACCCTGTGATGTCACAACGTGACATCACTCGATGATGTCACACCGCAATGTCACACCGCGATGTCACTCTGTGATGTCACTCTGCCATCCCCACCCCCCCCCACTCACTGATTTCTCTTTTTATCCCCCCTTTTCTCCCCCCCCCCCCGCGCCCCCAACCAGGGCCCCCTCCCCCCGCGGCGGCCCCGCCCCCCCCGTCGCCATGGCAACGCAGACCTACGTCACCGAGCTGACGGCAGCACCGACGCAGCAGCCGCCGGCCCCGCCCCCCGCTGCCCCCGCCCCCTTCGGGGCGGAGCTTCCGGGGGGCCCCGCCGCCCCCGCGCCCCCCCCACCGCCCCCCGCCCCCCCCGCCCCTCCCCCCCCCCAGCAGTACATCGTCGTCACCGTCTCCGGTAAGTGCCCCCCCCCCCCCCCCCCCCAAAAGCAGGGGGGGGGGTGTCACCCCATTTGGGGGCGTGACGTCACGCCCGGGGGGGGCGGGGCCTGGCTCTGACCCCGATTCCCCCCGGTTTCTCCCCAAAACGCAGAGGGCGCCCTGCGGCCCAGCGAGGCGGGGCCCGAGGGCAGCCCCGCCCCCCCCGCGCCCCCCCCGCCCGGACCCAGCCCGGGGGTGCAGCAGGTACCGCCCCCCTCCCCCCCCCCCCAACCCCCCCAAACCGCGGGGGGGGGCAGTGCCCAGTGACCCCCAAAATAATGGGGTTGAGGGGGGTCCTGCCCCCCCCCCCCCCCACCCCAGGCTTTTTGGGGCCCCCCCCGACTCACACACCCCTTCCCCCCCCCGTGTCCCCCCTCCCCCAGCGCTCTCCGGCGCCCAGCACCACCGCGGCCCCCAAGGGTGGCCCCCCCCCGGAGGTGAGGGGGGGGTGGGGGGGGCAGGGGGCAGCACCCTGGGGGGTTGGGGGGAAGGGGGGGGCAGGGGAAGGGGGGGGCAGCGGGGGGCCATGGGGGGGGGGGGGGCATGAAGGGACGGGGGGGCCATGGGGGGTGGGGGGGTACAGCACCCTGGGGGGGGTACAAGGGAAATGGGAGGGGGGGGGGCAGCACCATGGGAGGGCAATGGGGGGGGCAAAGGGGGGGTCAGCACCTTTTGGGGGGGGGGAAGGGGGTGATGGGGAGGGGCAGAAACCTTGGGGGGGGTGCGGGGGTCAAAGGGGGGGGTGTGGAAGTGAGGGGCAGCACCCGTGGGGGGGGGGGCAGGAGCCTTTGTGGGGGGTCTGGGAGGGGTAAGGGGGGTGCAGGGGGTTTTGGGGGGTGCTGGGGGGGGGTCTCTCAGCCCCCTGACCCCCCC
>NW_026961802.1:0-43891 GCF_963924245.1 Chroicocephalus ridibundus
TGTGTAGATTTTGTTGGGATTTGGGTGGGATATTGTTGAGATTTGGTGGGATTTGGGTGGATTTTGTTGGGATTGGGTGGGATTTGGGTCGATTTTGTTGGGATTTAGGTGCATTCTGTTGGGATTGTGTGGGATTTGGGTGGATTCTGTTGGGATTTGGGTGCATTTTGTTGGGGTTTGGGTAGATTTTGTTGGGATTTGGATGGATTTTGTTGGGATTTGTTGGGATTTGTGTCGATTTTGTTGGGATTTGGGTGGATTCTGTTGGGATTTGTTGGGATTTGTGTAGATTTTGTTGGGATTTGGGTGGGATATTGTTGAGATTTGGTGGGATTTGGGTGGATTTTGTTGGGATTGGGTGGGATTTGGGTCGATTTTGTTGGGATTTAGGTGCATTCTGTTGGGATTGTGTGGGATTTGGGTGGATTTTGTTGGGATTTGGGTGCATTCTGTTGGGATTCGTTGGGATTTGGGTGGATTTTGTTGGGATTTGGGTGCATTCTGTCGGGATTGTGTGGGATTTGGGTGGATTTTGTTGGGATTGGATAGGATTTGGGTAGATTTTGTTGGGTTTTGGGTGGATTTTGTTGGGATTTGGTGGGATTTGGGTGGATTTTGTTGGGATTTGGTGGGATTGGGTGGATTTTGTTGTGATATGGGTGGATTTTGTCGGGATGTGTTGGGATTTGGGTCGATTTTGTTGGGATTTGGGTGGATTCTGTTGGGATTGTGTGAGATTCGGGTGGATTTTGTTGGGATTTGCTGGGATTTGGGTGGATTTTGTTGGGATTTGGGTGCATTCTGTTGGGATTGGGTGGGATTCGGGTGCATTCTGTTAGGATCTGGGTGGGATTTTGTTGGGATCGGGGTGGGATTTCGTCGCGATCGGGGCGGCTTTTGCTGGCCTTTGTGCGGACCGTGGTCCCGGCGGCAGGCGGTGGCCCTGGGCCGGCGGGGGCTGCTGGAGCTGGTGGCCCGGGGGCTGCGGGACCTGCACTACGACTCCCTGGTGCTGCCCCGCGACCTGCGCCGCCGCGGCGTCACCCACACCCGCTGCTACCACTTCGCCGACGACGCCCGGCGCATCTGGGCCGCCATCCGCAGGTGGCTCCTCCTGCCTCCTCCTGCATCTTTCTGCCCCCTCGTGCCCCCTCGTGCGTCCGCTTGTGCCCCCCTCGTGCCCCCTCGTGCCCCCTCGTGCATCCCCTTGTGCCCCCCTTGTGCCCCCTTGTGCCCCCTTGTGCCCCCTTGTGTCCCCCTTGTGCCCCCCTTGTGTCCCCTTGTGTGCCCTTGTGCCCCCTTGTGCCCCCTCGTGCATCCCCTCGTGCCCCCTCGTGCCCCTCGTGCCCCCTTGTGCCCCCTTGCCCCCTTGTGCCCCCCTTGTGCCCCCCTTGTGCCCCCCTTGTGTACCCTTGTGCCCCCTTGTGCCCCCTCGTGCATCCCCTTGTGTCCCCTTGTGTCCCCTTGTGTCCCCTTGTGCCGCCTTGTGTCCCCTTGTGCCCCCTCGTGCCCCCTCATGCCCCCTCGTGCATGCCCTTGTGCCCCCCTTGTGCCCCCTTGTGCCCCCTTGTGCCCCTTCGTGCATCCTCTTGTGCCCCCCTCGTGCCCCCTCGTGTCCCCTCATGCCCCCTCATGCGTCCTCTTGTGCCCCCCTTGTGTCTCCTCCTGTATCCTCATGCCCCCTCCTGTCCCCTCGTGTCCCCTCGTGCATCCTCTTGTGCCCCCCTCGTGCCCCCTCGTGTGTCCTCTTGTGTCTCCTCGTGCCTCCTTGCGCCTCCCCGTGCGTCCCCATGTGCCCTTGTGCATCCTCGCGTGCCCCCACTGTGCCTCCTCCTGCATCCTCGTGCACTCTCTTGTGCATCCCTCGTGCCTCCTCGTGTCCCCTCGTGCCCCCTCGTGTCCTCACGTGTCCCCTCGTGCGTCCCCTTGTGCCTCCTCGGGTGTCCTCGTGTCCTCACGTGTCCCCTCGTGCCTCCTCCCGTGCCCCCTGGTGCCTCCTCGTGCGCCCCCTCCTGCATCCCTGTGCCCCCTCCTGTGTCCCCTCGTGCCTCCTCGTGTCCTCACGTGTCCCCTCGTGTGTCCCCATGTCCCCTCGTGTCCTCTCGTGTCCCCTCATGTGTCCCCATGTCCCCTCGTGCCCCCTCCTGTCCCCTCCTGTCCCCTTGTGCCCCCTTGTGCCCCCCACCCATGGGACTGGGAGCCCTCGTGCCCCCTCGTGTCTCCTTGTGTCCCCTTGTGTGTCTCCATGTCCCCTCGTGTCCCCTTGTGCCCTCTTGTGTGTCCTTGTGTCCCCTCGTGTCCCCTCCTGTGTCCCCATGTCCCCTCATGCCCCCTCCTGTCCCCTCATGCCCCCTTGTGCCCCCTTGTGCCCCCCACCCATGGGACCAGGAGTCCTTGTGCCCCCTCGTGTGTCCCCATGTCCCCTCGTGTCCCCTCGTGTCCCCTCGTGTGTCCCCATGTCCCCTCGTGTCCCCTTGTGCCCTCTCGTGTGTCCTCGTGTCCCCTCCTGTGTCCCCATGTCCCCTCCTGTCCCCTCCTGTCCCCTCCTGTCCCCTCGTGCCCCCTCGTGCCCCCTCGTGCCCCCTTGTGCCCCCCACCCATGGGACCAGGAGTCCTTGTGCCCCCTCGTGTGTCCCCATGTCCCCTCGTGTCCCCTCCTGTCCCCTCCTGTCCCCTTGTGCCCCCTTGTGCCCCCCACCCATGGGACCGGGAGTCCTCGTGTCCCCCCGTGTCCCCCCGTGTCCCCCCGTGTCCCCTCGTGTCCCCTCGTGCCCCCTTGTGCGAGAAGCCGCAGTTTGGGGGGGTTGGGTTGGGGGGCAGCGACAAGGGGGGGGGGGCCCAGCTGACCCCTTTTTTTGTTTTCGGGGCCCCCCCAGGTTCGTGGGGGGCGTGGTGGGGCTGTACTACCCGTGCGACGCGGCCGTGCGAGGGGACGCCGAGCTGCAGGCCTGGGTGCGGGAGATCTTCCACAGGGGCTTCCTCGGCCGCCGCCGCTCAGGTGACACCCGGGGGGGGGACACCCCGCGGACCCCCCCCCGGACCCTCCTGTCACCCCTCGGGAACCCCCCCGGACCCTCCTGTCACCCCTCGGGAACCCCCCCGGGACGCTCCTGTCACCCCTCGGGACCCCCCCAGGGCCCCCAGGACCCTCGTGTCACCCCTTGGGACCCCCCCCAGGACCCTCGTGTCACCCCTTGGGACCCCCCCCCCGACCTTGGACCCTCCTGTCACCCCTCGGGACCCCCCCCCCAGGACCCCCCAGGACCCCCCAGGACCCTCGTGTCACCCCTTGGGACCCCCCCCCAGGACCCCCCAGGACCCTCGTGTCATCCTTTGGGACCCCCCCCCACCTTGGACCCTTCTGTCACCCCTTGGGACCCCCCCCAGGACCCTTCTGTCACCCCTTGGGACCCCCCCCAACCTTGGACCCTCCTGTCACCCCTCGGGACCCCCCCTCAGGACCCCCCAGGACCCCCCGGGACCCTCGTGTCACCCCTCGGAAACCCCCCCGGGACCCTCGTGTCACCCCTTGGGACCCCCCCCCAGGACCCCCCAGGACCCCCTAGGACCCTCGTGTCACCCCCTTGGGACCCCCCCCCACCCGCCTTGGACCCTCCTGTCACCCCTTGGGACCAGCCCCAGGACCCCCCGGGACCCTCGTGTCACCCCTTGGGACCCCCCCCCCCCACCTTGGACCCTCCTGTCACCCCTCGGGACCCCCCCCCAGGACCCCCCAGGACCCCCCAGGACCCCCCAGGACCCTCCTGTCACCCCTTGGGACCCCCCCCCCCGGCCTTGGACCCTCCTGTCACCCCTTGGGTCCCCCCCCCAGGACCCCCCGGGACCCTCGTGTGACCCCTTGTGACCCCTCGTGACCCTTGTGTCACCCCTTGGGATCCCCCCCCCCAACCCTTGTGTCACCCCCTGTCACCCTCCTGGGACCCCCCCCCCCCCGGGACCCTCGTGTCACCCCTTGGGACCCCCCTAGGACCCCCTGGGACCCCCCCGGGACCCTTGTGTCACCCCTTCAGACCCTTGATTGACCCCTGGTGACCCCCATGTGACCCCGGTGACCCCCATGTGACCCTCAGTGACCTTCATGTGACCCCTGATGACCCCTATGAGACCCCCAGTGACCCTTGTGTGACCCCCGTGTGACCCCTGTGACCCCTGGTGACCCCCACTGACCCTCATGTGACCCCCGGTGACCCTATATGACCCCTGGTGACACCCGTGTGACCCCTCATGCCCCCCCGACCCTGGCGTGACCCCCTGTGACCCCCCCCGTGCCCCCCAGTGACCCTCGTATGACCCCAATGACCCCCAGGTGACCCCCCATGACCCCGTGTGACCCCGTGTGAGCCCCTCCCCGTGACCCCCAGTGACCCCAGTGACCCTTGTGTGACCCCGTGTGACCCCCAGTGACCCTCACATGACCTCGAGTGACCCTTATGTGACCCCTGGTGACCCCCGTGTGACCCCTGATGACCCCCCCCGTGATGCCGGTGACCCCGTGTGACCCCTCAGGACACCCCCCCCCCACCCCCCCCAACCCTGGCGTGACCCCGCCCGTGACCCCTGGGTGAGCCCCTCCCTGTCACCCCCAGTGACCCCAGTGACCCTTGTGTGACCCCGTGTGACCCCCAGTGACCCTCACGTGACCTCGCGTGACCCTTATGTGACCCCCGGTGACCCCCGTGTGACCTCCGGTGACCCTCGCGTGGTGCCCTGTGACCCCCAGTGACCCCCGCTGACCCTATATGACCCCTGGTGACCCCCGTGTGACCCCTGATGACCCCCCCCGTGATGCCGGTGACCCCGTGTGACCCCTCAGGACACCTCCCCCCCCCCCCCCCCGACCCTTCCGAGCCCCTCCCGCCCCCCCCCCCGTGCCCCCGTGTGCCCCCGGCTGACCCCGCCCCTCCCCCCAGGGGTGCCGTCCCGCCTGCGCACCATCCCCCGCCTGGTGACCTTCCTCACCATGGTCATCTACAGCTGCTCCGCCCACCACGCCGCCGTCAACAGCGGCCAGGTGGGTGCCCCCCCCCACCCATGGGTGCCCCCCCCCCCCCCACCCCCCCCGGGTATCCCTCACCCCCCCCCGGGAGCCCCCCAAACGCCTGGGTGCCCCCCCACACCCCCCATGGGTGATCCCCCCACCCCCACCCATGGGTTCCCTCCCCCAACTCTGGGTATCCCCCGACCCCCCACCATGGGTGCCCCCCCCCACCCATGGGTGCCCCCCCCGGGTATCCCTCACCCCCCCCGGGAGCCCCCCAAACGCCTGGGTGCCCCCCCTCACCGCCCATGGGTGATCCTCCCCCCACCCATGGGTGCCCCCCCCAACTCTGGGTATCCCCCACCCCCACCATGGGTGCCCCCTTGAACACCTGGGTGCCCCCCCCACCCTCCATGGGTATCCCCCCCCCCATGGGTGCCCCCCAAATGCCTGGGTGACCCTCCTCTAAACACCCGGGTGCCCCCCCCCCATGGGTGACCCCCCCACCTTTGGTGTCCCCCCCCCCACCCGTGGGTGCCCCCCCCAACTCTGGGTATCCCCCACCCCCACCATGGGTGCCCCCTCAAACACCTGGGTACCCCCAACCCCATGGGTGCCCCCCCCCGGCCAACTCTGGGTGCCCCCCCCACCCCATGGGTGATCCCCCCCCCCACCATGGGTGCCCCCCCCACCCCCCATGGGTATCCCCCCCCATGGGTGCCCCCCAAATGCCTGGGTCCCCCAGTCCTTGGCCCCCCCCCCCCCATACCCCTGGGCGCCATGGGGGGCTGTGGGTGCCGTGGGGGGCTATGGGGTGCTGTGGGGGTGCCGTGGGGCGCTATGGGGCACTGTCACTTGTGGGGCAGTGCGAGCTGGGGGCCTTCATGGCCAACCTGCCATGGGGGCTGGTTCCCGTGGGGAGGGAAAGTGGTGCCCCCAGGGGGGTGTGGGCACCATGGGGCGCCGTGGGGGGCTATGGGGCGCTATGGGGCGCTGTCACTTGTGGGGCAGTGCGAGCTGGGGGCCTTCATGGCCAACCTGCCGTGGGGGCTGGTTCCCGTGGGGAGGGAAAGTGGGTGCCATGGGGTGGGTGTGGGTGCCATGGGGGGGCTATGGGTGCCGTGGGGCGCTATAGGGCGCTGTGGGGGTGCCGTGGGGCACTATGGGGCGCTGTCACTTGTGGGGCAGTGTGAGCTGGGGGCCTTCATGGCCAACCTGCCGTGGGGGCTGGTTCCCGTGGGGAGGGAAAGGGGACGCCGGGGGGGGCTGTGGGTGCCGTGGGTGGCTGTGGGGCACTATGGGGGGCTATGGGGCGCTATGGGGCGCTGTTCACTTGTGGGGCAGTTCGAGCTGGGGGCCTTCATGCCCAACCTGCCGGCCGCCATGCGGGAGCCGCCCCCCCAGACGAAGGAGCCGCTGACGGAGGGGCAGTTCCTGGCCGCCCTCCCCGCCATGAACACCACGGCCACCGTCCTGGGGGTGCTGTGGGTGCTGCGCAACGAGCCCTTCGACATGGTGAGGGGCCCCTCCCCCCCCACCCAACCCCCCCCCCCATCCCCCACCCCATCCCCCCCCATCACCCCAATGACCCCCAGGGCACCCAGGTGCCCCCACCATGACCCTGTTGGCCCCATTGACTCCATTGACCCCATTGACTCCACTGACCCCATTGGCCCCATTGACCCCCATTGATCCCCATTGACCCCAATGGCCCCATTGACTCCCATTGACCCCATTGACCCCATTGACCCCCATTGACCCCCATTGACCCCATTGATCCCCATTGATCCCCATTGATCCCCATTGACTCCATTGACCCCCATTGACCCCATTGACCCCAATGGCCCCATTGACTCCCATTGACCCCATTGACCCCATTGACCCCCATTGGCCCCATTGGCCCCATTGACCCCATTGACCCCATTGGCCCCATTGACCCCCATTGACCCCATTGACTCCATTGGCCCCATTGGCCCCATTGACCCCCATTGACTCCATTGACTCCATTGACTCCATTGGCCCCATTGACCCCATTGGCTCCCATTGACTCCCATTGACTCCCATTGACCCCATTGACCCCCATTGACCCCATTGACTCCATTGGCCCCATTGGTCCCATTGGTCCCATTGACCCCTTGACCCCATTGACCCCCATGACCCCATTGGCCCCATTGACCCCATTGGCCCCATTGACTCCATTGGCCCCATTGACCCTATTGACTCCATTGGCCCCAATGACTCCCATTGACACCATTGCCCCATTGATCCCCATTGACTCCCATTGGCCCCTTTGACCCCAGACCTTTGGGTGCCCCCATGACCCCATTGGCCCCATTGACCCTGTTGACACTAATGACCCCCATGACCCCATTGACCCCAGGTCTTTGGGTGCCCCTCAGGACCCCACTGACCCCCATGACCCCATGGGCCCCATTGACCCCCATGACCCCATTGGCCCCATTCATGCCATTGACCCCATTGACCCCAATGACCCCATTGACCCCAATGACCCCATTGGCCCCATTGGCCCCATTGGCCCCATTGACCCCCATGACCCCAATGACCCCATTGGCCCCATTGACTCCATTGGCCCCATTGGCCCCATTGGCCCCATTGGCCCCATTGACCCCATTGGCCCCATTGGCCCCACTGGCCCCATTGACTCCCATGGCCCCAGTGACCCCATTGACCCCCATGACCCCAATGACCCCATTGGCCCCATTGACTCCATTGGCCCCATTGGCCCCATTGGCCCCATTGGCCCCACTGGCCCCATTGACTCCCATGGCCCCAATGACCCCATTGACCCCCATGGCCCCAATGACCCCATCGACACCATTGACCCCATTGGCCCCATTAACCCCAGGCCTTTGTGTGCCGCCATGACCCCATTGGCCCCATTGACCCCCCATGACTCCATTGATGCCAATGACCCCCATGACCCCATTGGCCCCATTGACCCCATCGGCCCCATTGCCCCCCATGGCCCCATTGGCCCCAATGACCCCCCTCTCCCCTCTCCCCCCCCAGCGCCCCCTGGGCTGTTACCCCGAGCGCCACTTCACGGAGGGCGCCCCCCGGCGCCTCATGCGGGAATTCCGCCGCCGCCTGGCCGCCATCTCCCGCCGCGTGCGGCGCCGCAACGCGCAGCTGCCCCGCCCCTACCCCTACCTCGACCCCCCCAACATCGAGAACAGCGTCGCCATCTGAGGGGGGGGGGGCATGCCCCACACCTGCCCCACACCTGCCCCACATCTGCCCCACACCTGCTCGCTAACCCAGTGCGGGGCTGTCCCGCCCCTACCCATACCAGGACCCCCCCATCCCCCACCATCGAGAACAGCCTTGCCCTTTGGGGAGGGGGGAGATACCCCATAGCTGCCCCATAAGTGCCCTATAACTGCCCCATAAGCACTCCATAATAGCACCACAACCCACCCATAACTGCCCCATAGCTGCCCTATAACCCAATGTGGGGCTGCCCCCCCCGCCCCCCGCCATAAAGAACAGCGTCACCATCGGGGGGGGCGGGGGGGGGGCCACACCCCATAGCTGCCCATAAGCACCCTGTAACTGCCCCATAAGCACCCCGTAACTGCCCTGTAATCACCCCATAAGTGCCCTATAACTGCCCCATAACCACACCATAATGGCCCCATAGCTGCTGCTTAACCGCCCTATAGCTGCACTATAACCACCCTATAACTGCCCCATAGCTGCCCCATAACCACACCATAATGGCCCCACAACTGCCCCATAACCACCTTATAACTGCCCCATAAGTGCACTATAACTGCCCCTTAACTGCCCTATAACTGCACTATAACCACCCTATAACTGCCCCATAACCACACCATAATGGCCCCCTAACCGCCCCATAGCTGCCCCATAACTACCTTATAACTGCCCCATAAGTGCACTATAACCACCCCATAAGCGCCTTATAACTGCCCCATAACAGCCCCATAACCGCCCCATAACTGCCCTATACCCACCCCATAGCTGCCCCATAAGCACCTTATAACTGCTCCATAACCACACCATAACTGCCCCATAACCACCCTATAACTGCCCCATAACTGCACTATAACCACCCTATAGCTGCCCCATAGCTGCCCCATAACTGCACTATAACCACCCTATAACTGCCCCATAGCTGCCCCATAACTGCCCCATAACTGCCCTATAACCACCCCATAGCTGCCCCATAACTGCCCTATAACCGCGCGATACCAGCCCCATCACCGCCCCATAACCAACTGCTCCTTAGACCCCCAATAACTGCCCCACAGCCCCCCCCCAACCCCCCCATAACTGGGACTGGGGGGGGCCAAGCCCAGTGGTGTAAACTGGGGTGTAACCGGGACGGGGCGGGGGCCAAACCCATTGCTGGGGGCTTCAATGGTCCAAACTGGTCTGTACTGGGAGCTGTTACTGGTGTCAATAAAGTGCTGCCCCCAGCGGGGGGGAACTGCTCGTACTGGTCTTACTGGGTTGGGCCCCAGTGGTGTAAACTGGGGTGTAACTGGGATGGGGGGGGATGGGGGGCCAAGCCCAGTGGTGTAACTGGAGTAGGGTTCAAGCCCAGTGGTGTAAACTGGTGTGCAACTGGGATGGGGGGATGGGGGGGCCAAGCCCAGTGGTGTAACTGGAATAGGGGTCAAGCCCAGTGGCGTAAACTGGGGTGTAACTGGGATGGGGGGATGGGGGGGCCAAGCCCAGTGGTGTAACTGGAGTAGGGGTCAAGCCGAGTGGCGTAAACTGGGGTGTAACTGGGGTGGGGGGCCAAAGGCAGTGGTGTAACTGGGATGGGGGCCAAGCCCAGTGGTGTAAACTGGGGTGTAACTGGGATGGTGGGGGGGGCCAAGCCCAGTGGTGGAAACTGGGGTGTAACTGAGATGGGGGGCCAAAACCAGTGCTCCAAACTTGTGGCTGGGTCTATACTGGGGTGTAACCGGTCATACTGGGCCAGTCCTGGATCAGTGGTGTAAAAGGCTGGTGGGCCAAGACTCAGTGGTGTAAACTGGGGTGTAACCGGGGTGTAGGCCCAGACCCAGTGGCGCAACTGGGGTGGAACTGGGGTGAACTGGGATGCAAGTGGCGTAACTGGGATGGGGGTCAAGCCCTGTGGTGTAACCTGGAGGCGGGGCTAAGCCCAGTGGTGTAAACTGGGGTGTGACTGGGACGAGGGGGCCAAAGCCAGTGGTGTAACCGGGATGGGGGGCAAGCCCAGTGGTGTAAACTGGGGTGTAACTGGGACGAGGGGGCCAAAGCCAGTGGTGTAAGTGGGATGGGGAGCCAAGACTCAGTGGTGTAACTGGGATGAGGGGTCAAGCCCAGTGGTGTAAACTGGAGGGGGGGGGGCTAAGCCCAATGGTGTAAACTGGGGTGTAACTGGGATGGAACTGGGGTGAGGCCCAGACCGACCCAGTGGCGCAACTGGGATGGAACTGGGGTGGAACTGGGGTAAACTGGGATGCAACTGGGGTGGGGCCCAGACCCGGTGGTGTAAACTGGGGTGTAACTGGGATGCAATTGGGGTGGGGCCCAGACCCGCTGGGGTAAACCAGGGTGTAACTGGGCTTGGGGGGGGGGCTTTGCTGATGCAAGCAGGGCTGGAACTGGTCTTACTGGGCCCAGTGGTGTAACTGGGTGGGCCCACCCCGGGTGGGCCCCCCCCCGCCCCAGCATTCCTGGGGGGGACTGGGAGGGGCTGGAGGGAACTGGGAGGGACTGGAAAGGGACTGGGGGACACTGGGAGGGGACTGGGGGGGACTGGGGGGCACTGGAGGGAACTGGGAGGGGACTGGGAGGGGACTGGGGGAGCACTGGGAGGGACTGGGAGGGACTGGGGGGGCACTGGGAGGGACTGGGAGGGACTAGGAGGGGACTGGGGGGCACTGGGGGGGACTGGGGGGCACTGGGAGGGACTGGGAGGGGACTGGGAGGGGACTGGGAGGGAACTGGGGAGGAACTGGGGCGGGACTGGGAGGGACTGGGACTGAGGGGCGGGGCGGGGGGGGGGGGCAAAGGGACCCAGGAGCGCCCCAGAGGGACCCCAAAAGGACCCCGAGGGACCCCCCCGAGGGACCCCCAGAGACACCGCCCCCCCCCGAGGGACCCCAAAGGACCCCAAAGACCCCCCCGAGGGACCCCCCGAGGGACCCCCCCCAGAGACCCCCCCCCCCCGAGGGACCCCGAGGGACCCCCCGAGGGACCCCCCCAGAGACCCCCCCCCGCAGAGGGACCCCAAAGGACCCCAAAGACCCCCCCGAGGGACCCCCCGAGGGACCCCCAGAGACACCCCCCCCCCCGAGGGACCCCCGAGGGACCCCCCCAAAGACCCCCCCCCCGCAGAGGGACACCCCCCCCCCCAAGGGACCCCGTCACCCTCCCAAGGAGCCGCCCCCCCCCGAGGGACCCTGGCGTCCCCCGAAGCCCCGTCTGTCCCCGAGGGGACCCCCATGGCCCCCGGTGCCCCCCCCGCGCCCGGGGGGGTGCGGTACCGGCTGCGGGTGACAACGGGGGGCGCGTGGGGGGGGGGGACGCTGGCGACCGTCACCCTGCGGCTGGTGGGGACGCGGGGCCAGAGCCCCCCCTGTCACCTCGACTGGCCCCGCCACCGCCTGCGCCCCGGCTCCGTGAGTGCGGGGGGGCACTGGGGGGGACTGGGAGCACTGGGAAGGGACTGGGGGGCACTTGGAGGGACTGGGAGGGACTGGGAGGGATTGGGAAGGGACTGGGGGGCACTGGGAGGGGATTGGAAGGGGACTGGGAGCACTGGGGGGCACCGGGAGGCACTGGGATGGACTGGGAAGGGACTGGGGGGCACTGGGAGGGACTGGGAGGGACTGGGAAGGGACTGGGGGGCACTGGGAGAGACTGGGAAGGGACTGGGGGGCACTGGGAGGGGATTGGAAGGGAACTGGGAGCACTGGGGGGCACTGGGAGAGACTGGGAAGGGACTGGGGGGCACTGGGAGGGGATTGGAAGGGGACTGGGAGCACTGGGGGGCACTGGGAGGCACTGGGAAGGGACTGGGGGGCACTGGGAGGGGATTGGAAGGGGACTGGGAGCACTGGGGGGCACTGGGAGGCACTGGGAAGGGACTGGGGGGCACTGGGAGGGACTGGGAAGGGACTGGGAAGGGACTGGGGGGCACTGGGAGGGGATTGGAAGGGGACTGGGAGCACTGGGGGCACTGGGAGGCACTGGGAAGGGACTGGGGGGCACTGGGAGGGGATTGGAAGGGGACTGGGAGCACTGGGGGGCACTGGGAGGCACTGGGAAGGGACTGGGGGGCACTGGGAGGGACTGGGAAGGGACTGGGAAGGGACTGGGGGGCACTGGGAGGGGATTGGAAGGGGACTGGGAGCACTGGGGGCACTGGGAGGCACTGGGAAGGGACTGGGGGGCACTGGGAGGGGATTGGAAGGGGACTGGGAGCACTGGGGGGCACTGGGAGGCACTGGGAAGGGACTGGGGGGCACTGGGAAGGGATTGCAAGGGGACTGGGAGCGCTGGGGGGCACCGGGAGGCACTGGGATGGACTGGGAAGGGACTGGGGGGCACTGGGAGGCACTGGGAAGGGACTGGGGGGCACTGGGAAGGGATTGGAAGGGGACTGGGAGCACTGGGGGGCACTGGGAGGCACTGGGAAGGGACTGGGGGGCACTGGGAAGGGATTGGAAAGGAACTGGGGGGAACTGGGAGGGCACTGGGAAGAGACTGGGGGGCACTGGGAGGGACTGGGAGAACTGGGGGGCACTGGGAGGGACTGGGAGGGACTGGGAAGGGACTGGGGGGCACTGGGAGGAACTGGGAGGGGACTGGGGACCACTGGGAAGGGATTGCAAGGGGACTGGGAGAACTGGGGGGCACTGGGAGCCCTGGGGGGCACTGGGGGGCACTGAGGGGCACTGGGAGCACTGGGGGGCACTGGGAGCACTGGGAGCCCTGGGGGGCACTGGGGGACACTGGGAGCACTGGGGGGCACTGGGAGCTCTGGGGGGCACTGGGAGGCACTGGGGGGCACTGGGGGTTACTGGGGGGCACTGGGAGCTCTGTGGGGCACTGGGAGCCCTGGGGGGGGGCACTGGGGGGCACTGGGGGTTACTGGGGGGCACTGGGAGCACTGGGAGCTCTGGGGGGCACTGGGGGGCACTGGGAGCACTGGGGGTTACTGGGAGCCCTGGGGGTCACTGGGAGGCACTGGGGGGCACTGGGGGGCACTGGGAGCACTGGGAGCTCTGGGGGGCACTGGGAGGCACTGGGGGGCACTGGGAGGCACTGGGAGCCCTTGGGGTTACTGGGGGGCACTGGGGGGCACTGGGGGGCACTGGGGGTTACTGGGGGGCACTGGGAGCACTGGGAGCTCTGGGGGGCACTAGGAGCACTGGGGGGCACTGGGAGCACTGGGGGTTACTGGGAGCCCTGGGGGGCACTGGGGGTCACTGGGAGGCACTGGGGGGCACTGGGGGTTACTGGGAGCACTGGGGGGCACTGGGGGGCACTGGGGGTTACTGGGGGGCACTGGGAGCACTGGGAGCCCTGGGGGGGGCACTGGGGGGCACTGGGGGTTACTGGGGGGCACTGGGGGCACTGGAGGGCACTGGGGGGCACTGGGGGGCACTGGGGGTTACTAGGAGCGCTGGGAGGCACTGGGAGCCCTTGGGGTTACTGGGGGGCACTGGGGGGCACTGGGGGGCACTGGGAGCACTGGGAGCCCTGGGGGGGCACTGGGGGGCACTGGGAGGCACTAGGGGTTACTGGGACGCACTGGGAGCACTGGGAGCCCTGGGGGGCACTGGGAGCCCTGGGAGCCCTGGGGGGCATTGAGGGGGGGTACTGGGAGCACTGGGGGTTACTGGGGGCACTGGGAGCCCTGGGGGGCATTGAGGGGGGGCACTGGGAGCACTGGGGGGCACTGGGGGTTACTGGGGAGCACTGGGAGCACTGGGGGGCACTGGGAGCTCTGGGAGGCACTGGGAGGCACTGGGGGGCACTGGGGAGCACTGGGAGCACTGGGAGCCCTGGGGGGGCACTGGGGAGCACTGGGGGGCACTGGGGGCACTGGGAGGCACTGGGGGGCACTGGGAGCCCCGGGCGCGGGGGTGACGGCGGGTGCGGGCGCAGACGGTGGTGGCCTCGGTGGCCTCGGCGCAGCCCCTGGGGACCCTCCTGCTGCTGCGGGTCTGGAAGGAGCCGCTGGTGTCCCTTGTCCCCGACCGCTGGTTCTGCGCCAGCGTCACCGTCACCGGGCCCCTGGGGGAGGGGGACGAGGTGGGGGACGATGACGAAGGGGACGATGAAGGGGACGACGTTGAGGGGGACGGGGACGACGGGGGCCCCCCCACGGTCACCTTCCCCTGCCACCGCTGGCTGGAGAGCGGCTGCCTGGAGCTGCGGGAGGCCACCGGTACGGGGACGCGGGGACAGGAGGGGACGTGGGGACAGCACGGGGGTGGGGGACACGGGGGGCCACGGGGGGCCGGGGGGACAAGGGGACACCATGAGGAGGTGGGAAATGGGGACACACGGGGACATGTGGGGACACAAGGGGACAAGGAGGTGCCATGGGGACAAGGGGACACCGTGGGGACACCATGGGGATGTGGGACATGGGGACACACGGGGGGACGTGGGGACACACGGGGACAGGAGGTGCCATGGGGACAAGGGGCCACCGTGGGGACACCATGGGGATGTGGGACATGGGGACACCATGGGGACACCATGAGGAGGTGGGACATGGGGACACACGGGGACATGTGGGGACACACAGGGACAAGGAGGTGCCATGGGGACAAGGGGACACCGTGGGGACACCATGGGGATGTGGGACATGGGGACACCATGAGGAGGTGGGACATGGGGACACATGGGGGGACGTGGGGACACACGGGGACAGGAGGTGCCATGGGGACAAGGGGACACCATGGGGACAACATGGGGATGTGGGACAAGGGGACACACGGGGGGACGTGGGGACACATGGGGACAGGAGGTGCCATGGGGACAAGGGGACACCGTGGGGACACCGTGGGGACACCATGAGGAGGTGGGACATGGGGACACGGGGACACCATGAGGCCACCATGGGGACATGGGGACGCCATGGGGTGTGGGGACATGGGGACACACGGGGGGACATGGGGACACAGGGGACAGGAGGTGCCATGGGGACATGGGGACACCGTGGGGACACCATGAGGAGGTGGGACGTGGGCACACATGGGGACAGAAGGTGCCATGGGGACGTGGGGACACCATGGGGACACCATGGGGTGTGGGGACATGGGGACACCGGGGGGGACATGGGGACACCATGGGGACACCATGAGGAGGTGGGTCATGGGGACACATGGGGGGACATGGGGACACACGGGGACAGGAGGTGCCATGGGGACAAGAGGACACCATGGAGGTGTGGGACATGGGGACACATGGGGACACATGGGGACACCATGGGGACACTGGGGGGGACATGGGGACAAGGGGACACCATGGGGATGTGGGACGTGGGGACACATGGGGACACATGGGGACACCATGGAGACACCATGAGGACACCATGGGGTGTGGGGACATGGGGACATGGGGGGACATGGGGACGTAGGGGGACATGGGGGGACATGGGGACGTGGCGACACCATGGGGACATCATGGGGATGTGGGACACGGGGACGTGGGGACACATGGGGACAAGGGGCCACCATGGGGCCACCATGAGGAGGTGGGACATGGGGCCACGGGGCCACCATGGGGTGTGGGGACATGGGGACACAGGGTGGGACGTGGGGACAAGGGGCCACCATGGGGTGTGGGGACATGGGGACACAGGGCGGGACGTGGGGACAAGGGGCCACCGTGGGGCCACCGTGGGGAGAAGGGGACACGTGGGGGGGACGCCGTGGGGACGCCGTGGGGCCCTGGGGCCACCTGTGAGTCCCATCCCCTGCCGTGACGTGGGGAGTGGGAGCACTGGGAGGGAACTGGAGGCACTGGGGGGACTGTCCCCCGTGACCCCCCTGTCCCCGTGTCCCCCCGTGTCCCCCCGTGTCCCCCCGTGTCCCCGTGTCCCCCAGCCCGGACCCCCCGCATGGCCGCCCGGGAGCCGCAGCTGCTGCAGCAGCGCCAGGAGGAGAGGAGGGAGCGGCGGGAGGCCTTCCAGTACGGACTGGGAGCACTGGGAGGGCACTGGGAGGACACTGAGGGGGGACTGGGAAAACTGGGAGAGGTTGGGGGGCACTGGGAACGCTGGGAGGACACTGGGAGGGCACTGGGAGGGGACTGGGAGGACACTGGGAGGGCACTGGGAGGGGACTGGGAGGGCACTGGGGGGGGACTGGGAAAACTGGGAGAGGCTGGGGGGCACTGGGAACGCTGGGAGGGCACTGGGAGGGCACTGGGAGCACTGGGAGGGGACTGGGAGGGCACTGGGGGGGGACTGGGAAAACTGGGAGAGACTGGGGGGCACTGGGAGGGGATTGGGAGGGGACTGGGAGCTTTGGGAGGGCACTGGGAGGGCACTGGGAGCACTGGGAGAGGACTGGGAGGGGACTGGGAGTGGACTGGGAGGCACTGGGAGGGACTGGGAGGGAACTGGAAACACTGGGAGGGCACTGGGAGGGGATTGGGAGAGTGCTCAGAACACTGCGGGGCACTTGGAGGGAACTGGGAGGCACTGGGAACACTGGGAGGGCACTGGGAGGCACTGGGAGGCACTGGGAGGGGACTGGGAGGGGAGTGGGAGGACTGGGAGGAGACTGGGAGGGGACTGGGAACATTGGGAGGGCACTGGGAGGGCACTGGGATAAACTGGGAATGCACTGGCAGGGGACTGGGCAGACTGGGAGGGACTGGGAGAGCACTGGGAGGGGACTGGGATAAACCGGGAGGGCTCTGCGGGGGGCTGGGAGGGGACTGGGAGGCACTGGAAGGGCACTGGGAGGGGACTGGGAAAAGTGGGAGGGCACTGGGGGGGGACTGGGAGGCGCTGGGAACACTTGGGGGGACTGGGAGGGGACTGGGAGTGGACTGGGAGGCACTGGGAGGGATTGGGAGGGCACTGGGATAAACTGGGAGGGCTCTGAGGGGGACTGGGAGGGCACTGGGAGGGAACTGGGAGCATTTGGGATGGGTCTGGGAGCACCGGGAGCACTGGGAGGGGCCTGGGAGGGGCCTGGGAGGTTGCTGGGAGCACTGGGATGGGACTGGGAGTACTGGGAGGGGACTGAGAGGGTGCTGGGAGGTCACTGGGAGGTGACTGGTGGGGCACTGGGAGCACTGGGATGTCACTGGGAGGGCACTGGTGGGTGACTGGGAGCACTGGGATGAGACTGGGAGCACTGGGACGGCACTGGAATGGGACTAGGAGGACTGGGATGACTGGGAGGGTGCTGGGAGGTCACTGGGAGGTGACTGGTGGGGCACTGGGAGCACTGGGATGTCATTGGGGTGTCACTGGGGGGGTACTGGGAGCACTGGGATGTCACTGAGGGGATACTGGGAGCACTGCGTTGGGACTGGGAGCACTGGGATGGGACTGGGGGGGGTACTGGGAGCCCTGGGATGTCACTGGGGGGTTACTGGGAGCACTGGGTTGGGACTGGGAGCACTGGGATGGGACTGGGAGCACTGGGTGGGCACTGGTGGGTGACTGGGATGTCACTGGGATGTCACTGGGGGCGTATTGGGAGCACTGGGTTGGGACTGGGAGCACTGGGATGGCAATGGGGGGGTACTGGGGGGGCACTGGGAGCACTGGGAGCACTGGGATGTCACTGGGGGGGCAATGGGAGCACTGGGAACACTGGGGTGTCACTGGGATGTCACTGGGGTGTCACTGGGGGGGCACTGGGGGGCACTGGGAGCACTGGGATGTCACTGGGATGTCACTGGGGGGCACTGGGGGGGCACTGGGAGCACTGGGAGCACTGGGATGTCACTGGGATGTCACTGGGATGTCACTGGGGGGGCACTGGGAGCCCTGGGATGTCACTGGGAGCACTGGGATGTCACTGGGATGTCACTGGGGTGTCACTGGGAGCACTGGGAGCACTGGGAGCACTGGGGTGTCACTGGGATGTCACTGGGGTGTCACTGGTCTGTCACTGGGGGGGCACTGGGAGCACTGGGCTGTCACTGGGATGTCACTGGGGGGGCACTGGGGGGGCACTGGGAGCACTGGGCGGGCACTGGGGGGGCACTGGGAGCACTGGGGTGTCACTGGGGGGGCACTGGGGGGCACTGGGGGGGCACTGGTGGGGCACTGGGGGCACTGGGAGCACTGGGATGTCACTGGGATGTCACTGCGGTGTCACTGGGAGCACTGGGAGCACTGGGAGCACTGGGGGGGCACTGGGCTGTCACTGGGGGGGCACTGGGAGCACTGGGAGCACTGGGCTGTCACTGGGCTGTCACGGGGGGGGCACTGGGGGGGCACTGGGGGGGCACTGGGAGCACTGGGATGTCACTGGGATGTCACTGGGATGTCACTGGGGTGTCACTGGGCTATCACTGGGGGGGCACTGGGGGGGCACTGGGAGCACTGGGAGCACTGGGATGTCACTGGGATGTCACTGGGGGGTCACTGGGGGGCACTGGGAGCACTGGGATGTCACTGGGGGGGCACTGGGGGGACACTTGGGGGGCACTGGGGGGCACTGAGGGAGCACTGGGAGCACTGGGAGCACTGGGCTGTCACTGGGCTGTCGCTGGGCTATCACTGGGGGGGCACTGGGGGGGCACTGGGAGCACTGGGAGCACTGGGATGTCACTGGGGGGGCACTGGGAGCATTGGGATGTCACTGGGATGTCACTGGGGTGTCACTGGGGGGGCACTGGGAGCACTGGGCTGTCACTGGGATGTCACTGGGCTGTCACTGGGGGGGCACTGGGAGCACTGGGAGCACTGGGCTGTCACTGGGATGTCACTGGGCTGTCACTGGGCTGTCACTGGGAGCACTGGGAGCACTGGGGCAGCGTCCCGTGCCCCCCCAGGTGGGCTCCCTACGCCCCGGGGTGGCCCTGGATGCTGCGGGCGCTGCCCCCCGCCCTCTGTCCCTGGCCACCGCCCGCCGCGGCCCCCCCGGGCCCCCCCCGGGCACCGTCGCCACCGTCACCTTCATCATCGTCACCTTCATCCTCACCGTCACCTTCGTCACCGTCACCGTCACCTTCATCGTCGTCCCCGGCCCCGGCCGCCCCCCCGCTGTCCCCCAGCCTGGCCTTTCCCCTGGGCCACCGGGCCAACATCGCCGCCCGCGCCGCCGCCGCGTCAGTGTCACTGTCCCCTCCGTGGCCCCCCCGCTGGCCCCATGGTGGCCCCGGGCCCGTGGCCCCGTGGTCCCATGCCCCACGGTGTCCCCACGGCCCCACACCTCACGGTGTCCCCATGTCTCCCTCCATGTCCCCATGGGGTTCCCAAGTCCCCACGTCCCACCTCCCTGCACCCCACGGTGGCCCCATGGTGGCCCCGTGGCCCCATCCCCCATGGCCCCGTGTCCCCGTGGTGGCCCCATGGCCTCCTGGTGGCCCCACATCCCCATGTTCCCGTGGTGGCCCCATGCTGTCCCCATATCCCATGTCCCTTGTCCCCCACTGTCCCCATGTCCCCTCCATGTCCCCACGGCCCCACACCCCATGGTGTCCCCAGGCCCGTGTCCCCACATCCCATGTCCCCACACCCCACGGCGTCCCCACAGCCCCACACCCCATGGTGTCCCCAGGCCCATGTCCCCATGTCCCCACACCTCATGGTGTCCCCATGTCTCCCTCCATGTCCCCATGATGTTCCCAAGTCCCCACGTCCCACGTCCCTGCACCCCATGGTGTCCCCATGGTGTCCCCATGGCCCCTGTCTTCTGTCCCTGCACCCCATGGTGTCCCCGTGGTGTCCCCATGGCCCCATCCCCCATGTCCCCGTGTTCCCGTGGTGGCCCCATGGCCTCCTGGTGGCCCCACATCCCCATGTCCCTGTGGTGGCCCCATGTCCCCGTGGCCCCGTGGTGTCCCCACATCCCCATGTCCCCTTGGTGTCCCCATGGTGTACCCATATCCCATGTCCTGTGTCCCCCACTGTCCCCGTGTCCCCTCCATGTCCCCTCCATGGCCCCACGGCCCCCCTGGTGGCCCCATGGTGTCCCCAGGCCCGTGGCCCCACAGCCCCACGCCCCACGGTGTCCCCACGGCCCCACACCTCACGGTGTCCCCATGTCTCCCTCCATGTCCCCACGGGGTTCCCAAGTCCCCACGTCCCACCTCCCTGCACCCCACGGTGGCCCCGTGGTGGCCCCGTGGCCCCATCCCCCATGTCCCCGTGTTCCCGTGGTGTCCCCGTGGCCCCATCCCCCATGTCCCCGTGGCCCCGTGGTGGCCCCATGGCCTCCTGGTGGCCCCACATCCCCATGTCCCCGTGGTGGCCCCATGCTGTCCCCATATCCCATGTCCCTTGTCCCCCACTGTCCCCATGTCCCCTCCATGTCCCCACGGCCCCACACCCCATGGTGTCCCCAGGCCCGTGTCCCCACGTCCCATGTCTCCACACCCCACGGCGTCCCCACAGCCCCACACCCCATGGTGTCCCCAGCCCCATGTCCCCATGTCCCCACACCTCACGGTGTCCCCATGTCTCCCTCCATGTCCCCATGGGGTTCCCAAGTCCCCACGTCCCATGTCCCTGCACCCCATGGTGTCCCCATGGTGTCCCCATGGCCCCTGTCTTCTGTCCCTGCACCCCACGGTGTCCCCGTGGTGTCCCCATGGCCCCATCCCCCATGTCCCCGTGTTCCCGTGGTGGCCCCATGGCCTCCTGGTGGCCCCACATCCCCATGTCCCTGTGGTGGCCCCATGTCCCCGTGGCCCCGTGGTGTCCCCACATCCCCATGTCCCCTTGGTGGCCCCATGCTGTCCCCATATCCCATGTCCCGTGTCCCCCACTGTCCCTGTGTCCCCTCCATGTCCCCTCCATGGCCCCACGGCCCCCCTGGTGGCCCCATGGTGTCCCCAGGCCCGTGGCCCCATGGCCCCACGCCCCACAGTGTCCCCACGGCCCCACATCTCATGGTGTCCCCATGTCTCCCTCCATGTCCCCATGAAGTTCCCAAGTCCCCACGTCCCACGTCCCTGCACCCCATGGTGTCCCCATGGTGTCCCCATGGTGTCCCCATGGCCCCTGTCTTCTGTCCCTGCACCCCACGGTGTCCCCGTGGTGTCCCCATGGCCCCATCCCCCATGTCCCCGTGTCCCCGTGGTGTCCCCATGGCCTCCTGGTGGCCCCACATCCCCATGTCCCCGTGGTGGCCCCATGTCCCCGTGGTGGCCCCACATCCCCATGTCCCCGTGGTGGCCCCATGCTGTCCCCATATCCCATGTCCCTTGTCCCCCACTGTCCCCGTGTCGCCTCCGTGTCCCCTCCATGTCCCCACGGCCCCACATCTCATGGTGTCCCCATGTCTCCCTCCATGTCCCCATGATGTTCCCAAGTCCCCATGTCCCACCTCCCTGCACCCCATGGTGTCCCCATGGTGTCCCCATGGCCCCATCCCCCATGTCCCCATGTCCCCGTGGTGTCCCCACATCCCCGTGTCCCCATGGTGTCCCCATGGTGTCCCCACGCCCCCATGTCCCCATGGTGTCCCCACATCCCCGTGTCCCCATGGTGTCCCCGTGGGGTCCCCATATCCCCACGTCCCCGTAGTGCCCCCATGTCCCTGGGTCCCCGTGGTGTCCCCATGCCCTCGTGTCCCTGTGGTGTCCCCACGTCCCATGTCCCCATGTCCCCGTGGTGTCCCCATGTCCCCGTGCCCCTTGTCTCCATGGTGTCCCCATGGTGCCCCCATGTCCCCATGGTGTCCCCATGTCCCCGTGTCCCTGTGGTGTCCCCACGTCCCCGTGTCCCCTGTCCCCATGGTGTCCCCCTGGTGTCCCCATGTCCCCGTGTCCCCATGTCCCCTGTCCCCATGGTGTCCCCATGGTGTCCCCATGTCCCCGTGTCCCCATGTCCCCTGTCCCCAATGGTGTCCCCTGTCCCCAATGGTGCCCCCACGTCCCCACGTCCCCTGTCCCCATGGTGTCCCCGTGGTGTCCCCTGTCCCTGTGTACCCGCGGTGCCCCCACGTCCCCGCGTCCCCTGTCCCCATGGTGTCCCCGTGGTGTCCCCACGTCCCCGTGTCCCCGTGTCCCCTGTCCCCAATGGTGTCCCCTGTCCCCGTGTCCCCGCGGTGCCCCCACGTCCCCATGTCCCCTGTCCCCATGGTGTCCCCATGGTGTCCCCATGTCCCCTGTCCCCAATGGTGCCCCCATGTCCCCGTGTCCCCATGGTGCCCCCACGTCCCTGTGTCCCCTGTCCCCATGGTGTCCCCATGGTGTCCCCTGTCCCTGTGTCCCCGCGGTGCCCCCACGTCCCCGTGTCCCCTGTCCCCATGGTGTCCCCCTGGTGTCCCCACGTCCCCGTGTCCCCGTGTCCCCTGTCCCCATGGTGTCCCCATGGTGTCCCCAATGGTGCCCCCATGTCCCCGTGTCCCCGCGGTGCCCCCACGTCCCTGCGTCCCCTGTCCCCATGGTGTCCCCGTGGTGTCCCCTGTCCCCGTGTCCCCGCGGTGCCCCCACGTCCCCGTGTCCCCTGTCCCCATGGTGTCCCCGTGGTGTCCCCTGTCCCCGTGTCCCCGCGGTGCCCCCACGTCCCCATGTCCCCTGTCCCCATGGTGTCCCCATGGTGTCCCCATGTCCCCTGTCCCCAATGGTGCCCCCATGTCCCCGTGTCCCCGCGGTGCCCCCACGTCCCCGCGTCCCCTGTCCCCATGGTGTCCCCGTGGTGTCCCCTGTCCCCAGCCAGGTGCGGGTGCGGCTGCGGGGACTCGGCTGCGGTGGCTCCTGGCGCAGCTTCGATGACGTGCGGGAGGCGCTGGGACGGCCGGGGACCCCCATCAGCGGTGGGGGACACGGGGGACACGGGGGCGGGGACGGGGGACACGGGGCTTCGGGGGGACCCAGGGGTTTGGGGACACCCAGAGTTTGGGGACAAGGGGGTTTGGGGACAAGGGACCCAGCGGTTTGGGGGGACCCGGGGCATTTGGGGACAGGGGGGGTTGGGGACAAGGGACCCGGGGGTTGGGGGGGGACCCGGGGGTTTGGGGACAAGGGACAGGGGGTTTGGGGACGGGGGTTCAGGGGGGTCTGGGGGGACCCCGGGGGTTTGGGGACAAGGGACCCGGGGGTTTTGGGGATGGGGGATGTGGGGGGTTGGGGACAGGGGGGTCTGGGGGGACCTGGGGGTTTGGGGCCGGGGAGGGGGTTGGGGACAGGGGGGTTTGGGGGGACCCGGGGGTTTGGGGACGGGGGATGTGGGGGGTTGGGGACGGGGGGGGTTTGGGGACGGGGTTTCAGGGGGCTCGGGGGGACCCGGGGGTTTGGGGACGGGGGGGTCTGGGGGGATCTGGGGGTTTGGGGACAGGGGACCCAGGGGTTTGGGGACGGGGGATGTGGGGGGTTGGGGACGGGGGGGGGTTGGGGACAAGGGGGTTTGGGGACGGGGGTTCAGGGGGGTCTGGGGGGACCCGGGGGTTTGGGGACAGGGGATGTGGGGGGTTGGGGACGGGGACGGGTTTGGGGACGGGGGGGGTTTGGGGACAGGGGATATGGGGGTTTGGGGACAGGGGGGTTAGGGACGGGGGGGGTTTGGGGACAGGGGCGTTGGGGACGGGGGTTCAGGGGGGTCTGGGGTGACCAGGGGGTTTGGGGACAAGGGACCCGGGGGGTTTGGGGTCGGGGGGGGGTTGGGGACAGGGGGGTTTGGGGGGACCCGGGGGTTTGGGGACGGGGGACGCGAGGGTTTGGGGACAGGGGATGTGGGGGGTTGGGGACGGGGGGGTTCGGGGACGGGGGTTCAGGGGGCTCAGGGGGGTCTGGGGGTTTGGGGACAAGGGACAGGGGGGTCTGGGGGGACCTGGGGGTTTGGGGACAGGGGATGTGGGGGGTTGGGGACAGGGGGTTTGGGGACGGGGGTTCAGGGGGCTCAGGGGGCCCCGGGGGGCCGTGGGGATGTTGGGGCCCGGGGGCCGTGGACCAGGGGGTTTTGGGGGTCCGGGGGGGGTGGGGGGTGGGTGTGGCAGCGAGGGGGGGTCCCCGTGTCCCCAGAGTACGTGGTGCGGCACTGGCAGGACGACGCCTTCTTCGGGGAGCAGTACCTGAGCGGGGTGAACCCCCTCCTGCTGCGCCGCTGCTCCCGCCTGCCCCCCAACTTCCCCGTCACCCCCCCCATGGTGGCCCCCAGCCTCGGCCCCGCCACCACCCTCCAGCGCGAGATGGAGGTGAGACCGGGGGGCGGGGGGGGGGACGCGTGGCGGGGGGACGTGGGGACAGCGGGGGGACAAGGGCCGTGGGCTACAGGGACACGGGACACGGGGGCTCATGGACACATGGGATGTGGGGACACCACGGGGACACCATGGGGACACCATAGGGACCGGGGGACATGGGACATGGGGACATGGGGACACCATGGGGACATGAGACATGGGACATGGGACATGGGCACACCATGGGGACACCATGGGGACACGGGGACATGGAGACACAGGGACACCATGGGGTGTGGGGACACGGGGACTCCATGAGGACAAGGGACATGGGGACACCATGGGGTGTGGGGACATGGGGACACCATGGGGTATGGGGACGTGGGGACACTGTGGGGACACCATGGGGACATGGGGACATGGGAACACCATGGGGTGTGGGGACGTGGGGACACCATGGGGACAGGGGGACATGGGAACACCATGGGGTGTGGGGACATGGGGACGCCATGGGGACAGGGGGACACAGGGACACCACGGGGTGTGGGGACGTGGGGACACCATGGGGACATGGGGACATGGGGACGCCATGGGGTGTGGGGACATGGGGACGCCATGGGGACAGGGGGACATGGGGACACCATGGGGTGTGGGGATATGGGGACGCCATGGGGACAGGGGGACATGGGGACACCATGGGGTGTGGGGACATGGGGACGCCATGGGGACAGGGGGACATGGGGACACCATGGGGTGTGGGGACACGGGGACACCATGGGGACATGGGGACACGGGAACACCATGGGGTGTGGGGACGTGAGGACACCATGGGGACAGGGGGACACGGGGACACCACGGGGTGTGGGGACATGGGGACACCATGGGGACAGGAGGACATGGGGACATGGTGAGAACATGGGGACAGTGGGGACATGGGGACACCACGGGGACAGGAGGACATGGGGACACGGAGGGAACATGGGGGCAGTGGGGGACAAGGGACATGGGGTCTGGGGACATGGGGGCTCGGTGGGGTGTGGGGATGTGGGGACATGGGCATGGGGACACCATGGGGACGTGAGGACAAGGGGCATGGGGAGAACATGGGGACAGTGGGGGACAAGGGAGGTGGGATATGGGGACACCATGGGGACAGGGGGACACGGGGACATGGGGATGCCATGGGGTATGGGGACGTGGGGACACCATGGGGACAGGAGGACATGGGGACACCACAGGGACACCATGGGGACACCACAGGGGGACATGAGGACAAGGGACATGGGGAGAAGATGGTGACAGTGGGAGACAAGGGACGTGGGATATGGGGACACCATGGGGACATGGGACATGGGGACACCACAGGGACACCATGGGGACATGGGGACATGAGACATGGGACATGGGGACACCACGGGGACATGGGGACGATGTGGGGACACCATGGGGACCAGGGGGACATGGGACATGGGGACATGGGGACACCATGGGGACACCATGGGGACATGGGACATGGGATGTGGGGACACCACGGGGACACCATGGGGACACCATAGGGACCAGGGGGACATGGGGACATGGGGACACCATGGGGACATGAGACATGGGACATGGGACATGGGCACACCACGGGGACACCATGGGGACATGGGGACATGGAGACACAGGGACACCATGGGGTGTGGGGACACGGGGACTCCATGAGGACAAGGGACATGGGGACACCATGGGGACAGCGGGGGACAAGGGACGTGGGCTATGGGGACGTGGCACCTGGGGGCTCCGTGGGGTTGGGGGAAGTGGGGACGTGGGCACGGGGACACCACGGGGACACCATGGGGACATCGGACACCGAGGGGACATGGGGACACGGGAACACCGTGGGGTGTGGGGACGTGGGCACGGGGACACCATGGGGACAGGGGGACAAGGGACACGGGGAGAACATGGGGACGGTGGGGGACAAGGGACGTGGGCTATGGGGACACGGGGATGTGGGACACAGAGGGGACATGGGGACACCGTGGGGACACGGGGGGGGACATGGGGACACCGTGGGGTGTGGGGAGATGGGACCTGGGGCCACCCTGGGGCCACGGGACACGAGGGGACGTGGGGACACCCTGGGGACACGGAGGGGACCCGGGGACAGGGGGGGGACGAGGGACGTGGGATTTGGGGACACCAGGGGGACGTGGGGGCTCTGGGGCAGGGTGGGGGGTCCCGGGGGGGGGAGCACCCATGGGGTTTTTTTGGGGGGGGGGGGACACGACCCTGTCACTGGGGGGGGTCCCGGTCACCTGGGATGGGGTGGGGGGGTCCCGGGGGTCAAGGGGACGCCGGTATTTGGGGGGGGTCCCGGTCACCCAGGATGGGGTGGGGGGGTCCCGGGGGGGGGGAGCACCCCTGGTTTTTTTTGGGGGGGGGGGACACAGACCCTGTCACTGGGGCCTGGGATGGGGTGGGGGGGTCCCGGGGGGGAGCCCCCATGGGGTGTTTTTTTGGGGGGGGGGACGACCCTGTCACTGGGGGGGGGTCCCGGTCGCCCGGGGTGGGGTGGGGGGGTCCCGGGGGGGGGAGCACCCATAGTTTTTTTTGGGGGGGGACGGGACACCCCCTGTCGCTGGGGGGGGGTCCCGGTCGCCCGGGGGGGGGGTTGCAGCCCGGTGTTCGGGGCGGTGACGCGGGGGGGCCGCAGGGGGGGCGGCTGTTCCTGGCCGACTACGCGCTGCTGGAGGGGGTCCCCGCGGGGGGCCGGGGGGGGGCCGAGCCCCGCTTCCTGGCTGCCCCCCTCTGCCTGCTCTGGCTCAGCCCCCGCCGCCGCCTCCTGCCCCTCGCCATCCAGGTACCCCCGGCCCCGTGTCCCCATGGCCCCGTGTCCCCATGTCCTGGTGTCCCCGTGTCCCCGTGTCCCCATGGCCCCATGTCCTGGTGTCCCCGTGGCCCAGTGCCCCCATGTCCTGGTGGCCCCATGGCCCCATGTCCCCATGGCCCGGTGGCCCCATGTCCTGGTGTCCCCATGTCCTGGTGTCCCCATGGCCCAGTGCCCCCGTGGCCCGGTGCCCCCATGTCCTGGTGGCCCCATGGCCCCATGTCCTGGTGTCCCCGTGGCCCGGTGCCCCCATGTCCTGGTAGCCCCCTGGCCCCATGGCCTGGTGTCCCCATGTCCCCATGGCCCCATGGCCCCATGGCCCCATGGCCCGGTGTCCCCATGGCCCGGTGTCCCCATGTCCTGGTGTCCCCATGGCCCGGTGGCCCCATGTCCTGGTGTCCCCATGTCCTGGTGTCCCCATGGCCCCATGGCCCCATGTCCTGGTGTCCCCATGTCCTGGTGGCCCCATGGCCCGGTGTCCCCATGTCCCCATATCCCCATGTCCTGGTGTCCCCATGGCCCAGTGCCCCCGTGGCCCGGTGCCCCCATGTCCTGGTGTCCCCATGGCCCCATGTCCTGGTGTCCCCATGGCCCGGTGGCCCCATGTCCCTGTGTCCCCGTGTCCTGGTGTCCCCATGGCCCCATGTCCCCATGGCCCGGTGTCCCCATGTCCCTGTGTCCCCGTGTCCTGGTGTCCCCATGGCCCTGTGTCCCCATGTCCTGGTGTCCCCATGGCCCGGTGGCCCCATGTCCCTGTGTCCCTGTGTCCTGGTGCCCCCATGGCCCCCTGTCCCCATGGCCCCCTGTCCCCATGGCCCTGTGTCCTGGTGTCCCTGTGTCCTGGTGTCCCCATGTCCCCGTGTCCCCATGTCCTGGTGTCCCCATGGCCCCATGTTGCCATGTCCCCATGTCCTGGTGTCCCCATGTCCCTGTGTCCCCATGTCCCGGTGTCCCCATGTCCTGGTGTCCCCCTGTCCCCATATCCTGGAGTCCCATCGCCCCCCCGTCCCCCTGTCCCTGCATCCCCACATCCTGGTGTCCCTGTGTCCCCTGTCCCCATGTCCCCGTGTCCCTATGTCCCCATGGTGTCCCCATGGTGTCCCCATGTCCCATGTCCCCCTGGTCCCCATGGTGTCCCCGTGTCGTCCCCATGTCCCCATGTCCCATCTCTCCCTGGTCCCTATGGTGTCCCTGTGGTGTCCCCACGTCCTATGTCCCCATGTCCCCATGGTTCCCCCATTGGTGTCCCCATGTCCCATGTCCCCATGGTTCCCCCATTGGTGTCCCCATGTCCCATGTCCCCATGGTCCCCCCGTGGTCCCCCCGTGGTGTCCCCGTGGTGTCCCCATGTCCCATGTCCCCATGGTCCCCCCGTGGTGTCCCCATGGTGTTCCCATGTCCCATGTCGCCATGGTCCCCATGGTGTCCCCATGTCCCCATATCCCCATGTCCCATGTCCCCATGGTCCCTATGGTGTCCCCGTGGTGTCCCCACGGTGTCCCCATGTCCCCATATCCCCATGTCCCATGTCCCCGTGGTGTCCCCATGGTGTCCCCATGGTGTCCCCGTGGTGTCCCCACGGTGTCCCCATGTCCCCATATCCCCATGTCCCATGTCCCCATGGTGTCCCCGTGGTGTCCCCGTGGTGTCCCCACGGTGTCCCCATGTCCCCATATCCCCATGTCCCATGTCCCCTGTCCGCGTGGTGTCCCCGTGGTGTCCCCATGTCCCATGTCCCTATGGTCCCCTCGTGGTGTCCCCATGGTGTTCCCATGTCCCATGTCCCCATGGTCCCCATGGTGTCCCCATGTCCCCATATCCCCATGTCCCGTGTCCCCATGGTGTCCCCATGGTGTCCCCGTGGTGTCCCCACAGTGTCCCCATGTCCCCATATCCCCATGTCCCGTGTCCCCGTGGTGTCCCCGTGGTGTCCCCGTGGTGTCCCCATGTCCCATGTCCCCCTGCTCCCCACGGGTGTCCCCCTCCTCCCCCCACGTCCCACCTCCTGTCCCCCCCATCCCCGCTGTCCCCCCGCCCCGTCCCCGTCCCCACTGACCCCCTCCCTCCGCGTCCCCTCTCTGCCCCCCAGCTCTCCCAGCGCCCCGGCCCCACGGCGCCCATCTTCCTGCCGGGGGGGGGCGCCTGGGGGTGGGCCCTGGCCAAGCTGTGGGTGCGGGGGGCCCACTTCGCCCTCCACGAGATGGTCACCCACCTGCTGCACAGCCACTTCCTGGGGGAGGCCTTCGCCCTGGCCACCCACCGCCTGCCCCACAGCCACCCCGTCCACCAGGTACCGCCCCACACGCCGCCCCACACGCCGCACACCCACCCCCCCCCATCCCCGCAAACCCCGATGTCCCCAAAGTCCCATGTCCCCGTCACCCACATGTCCCACGTCCCACGTCCCCCATGTCCCCACATCCCCATCCCCAAGGTCCCCATGTCCCCAAAGTCCCATGTCCCCATCACCCACATGTCCCCCATGTCCCACGTCCCCCATGTCCCCCATGTCCCCACATCCCCATCCCCAAGGTCCCCATGTCCCCAAAGTCCCATGTCCCCCATGTCCCCCATGTCCCCCATGTCCCCACATCCCCATCCCCAAGGTCCCCATGTCCCCAAAGTCCCATGTCCCCGTCACCCACATGTCCCCCATGTCCCACGTCCCCCATGTCCCCCATGTCCCCACATCCCCATCCCCAAGGTCCCCATGTCCCCAAAGTCCCATGTCCCCGTCACCCACACGTCCCACGTCCCCCACGTCCCCCATGTCCCCACACCCCCATCCCCAAGGTCCCCATGTCCCCAAAGTCCCGTGTCCCCACCACCCACATGTCCCCCACGTCCCCCATGTCCCCCGTGTCCCCCATGTCCCCACATCCCCATCCCCAAGGTCCCCATGTCCCCAAAGTCCCATGTCCCCGTCACCCACATGTCCCACGTCCCAATGTCCCGTGTCCTCATGACGTCCCAATGTCCCGTGTCCCCACCACCCACCTGTCCCCATATCCCTGTGCCCAATGTCCCCATGTCCCCAAAGTCCCATGTCCCCGTCACCCACATGTCCCCCATGTCCCACGTCCCCCATGTCCCCCATGTCCCCACATCCCCATCCCCAAGGTCCCCATGTCCCCAAAGTCCCATGTCCCCGTCACCCACATGTCCCATGTCCCCCATGTCCCCACATCCCCATCCCCAAGGTCCCCATGTCCCCAAAGTCCCGTGTCCCCACCACCCACATGTCCCCCACGTCCCCCATGTCCCCCATGTCCCCACATCCCCATCCCCAAGGTCCCCATGTCCCCAAAGTCCCATGTCCCCGTCACCCACATGTCCCCCACGTCCCACGTCCCCCATGTCCCCCATGTCCCCACATCCCCATCCCCAAGGTCCCCATGTCCCCAAAGTCCCGTGTCCCCATCACCCACATGTCCCACGTCCCCCATGTCCCCTATGTCCCCCATGTCCCCACATCCCCATCCCCAAGGTCCCCATGTCCCCAAAGTCCCATGTCCCCGTCACCCACACGTCCCACGTCCCAATGTCCCGTGTCCTCATGACGTCCCAATGTCCCGTGTCCCCACCACCCACCTGTCCCCATATCCCCGTGCCCAATGTCCCCATGTCCCCAAAGTCCCGTGTCCCCACCACCCCCATGTCCCCCATGTCCCCATGATGTCCCAATGTCCCCATGTCCCCAAAGTCCCATGTCCCCACCACCCACATGTCCCGATGTCCCCATGATGTCCCAATGTCCCCATGTCCCCAAAGTCCCATGTCCCCACCACCCACGTGTCCCCATGTCCCCATGATGTCCCAATGTCCCCACCACCCACATGTCCCCCATGTCCCCACGATGTCCCAATGTCCCCACGATGTCCCAATGGCCCCACCACCCACGTGTCCCCCATGTCCCCATGATGTCCCAATGTCCCCATGTCCCCAAAGTCCCATGTCCCCACCACCCACATGTCCCCCATGTCCCCATGATGTCCCAATGTCCCCATGTCCCCATTCCAATGTCCCCACCACCCACATGTCCCCATGATGTCCCAATGTCCCCTACCCCAATGTCCCGTGTCCCCATGTCCCACGTCCCCAGCACCCACATATCCCCATGCCCAATGCCCCCATGTCCCCTGTCCCCAAAGTCCCGTGTCCCCATCGTCCCCGTGTCCCCATGACGTCCCGACGTCCCCCTGTGTCCCCAGCTCCTGATGCCCCACTGTCGCTTCACCTTCCACATCAACATTCTGGCCCGGGAGACGCTGCTCAACCCCGGGGGGATCATCGACCAGGTCAGCTGGCCACCGGGGTCCCCTCTGGTGGCACCTGGACACCGCGGTCAAATCTGGTGTCATGTGGATGCTGGTTCCCCTCTGGTGGCACCTGGACACTGGGGTCCCCTCTGGTGGCACCTGGACACTGGGTCCCCTCTGGTGGCACCTGGACACTGGGGTCCCCCCTGGTGGCATCTGGATGCCCAGGTCCCCTTTGGTGGCACCTGGATGCTGGGATCCCCCCTGGTGGCATCTGGATGCCCAGGTCCCCTCTGGTGGCACCTGGATGCCCAGGTCCCTTTTGGTGACACCTGGACACCGTGGTCCCCTCTGGTGGCACCTGAATGCCCAGGTCCCCTTTGGTGGCACCTGGATGCTGGGATCCCCCCTGGTGGCATCTGGATGCCCAGGTCCCCTCTGGTGGCACCTGGATGCCCAGGTCCATTTTGGTGGCACCCAGACGCCCAGGTCCCCTCTGGTGGCATCTGGACACCGGGGTCCCCTCTGGTGGCACCTGGACACTGGGTCCCCTCTGGTGGCACTTGGACACTGTGGTCCCCTCTGGTGGCACCTGGATGCCCAGGTCCCTTTTGGTGGCACCTGGACACCTGGGTCCCCTCTGGTGGCACCTGGACACTGGGGTCCCCCCTGGTGGCACCCGTATGCCCATGTCCCCTCTGGTGGCACCTGGACACTGGGGTCCTCTCTGGTGGCACCTGGACACCGTGGTCCCCTCTGGTGGCACCTGGACACTGGGGTCCTCTCTGGTGGCACCTGGACACCGGGGTCACCTCTGGTGTCAAGTGGATGCTGGTTCCCCTCTGGTGGCACCTGGACACTGTGGTCCCCTCTGGTGGCACCTGTATGCCCATGTCCCCTCTGGTGGCACCTGGACACTGGGGTCCTCTCTGGTGGCACCTGGACACCGTGGTCCCCTCTGGTGGCACCCAGATGCCCAGGTCCCCTTTGGTGGCACCTGGATGCTGGGGTCCCCCCTGGTGGCACCTGGATGCCCAGGTCCCTTTTGGTGGCACCCGGACGCCCAGGTCCCCTCTGGTGGCACCTGGACACCGTGGTCCCCTCTGGTGGCACCTGGACACGGGGGTCCCCTCTGGTGGCACCTGAATGCCCAGGTCCCCTCTGGTGGCACCTGGACACTGGGGTCCCCTCTGGTGGCACCCGTATGCCCATGTCCCCTCTGGTGGCATCTGGACACTGGGGTCCTCTCTGGTGGCACCTGGACACCATGGTCCCCTCTGGTGGCACCTGGACACTGTGGTCCCCTCTGGTGGCACCTGAATGCCCAGGTCCCCTCTGGTGGCACCTGGACACTGGGGTCCTCTGTGGTGGCACCTGGACACCACGGTCCCCTCTGTTGGCACCTGAATGCCCAGGTCTCTTCAGGTGGCACCTGGACACCTGGGTCCCCTCTGGTGGCACCTGGACACCGGGGTCCCCTCTGGTGGCACCTGGACACTGGGGTCCCCCAGGGCTGGGGGCAGCTGGGGGTGCAGAGGGGAGGATGGAGGACACTGAGGGGTGACGGATGTCCCCAGGCCACCTCGCTGGGGCGGGAGGGGACGCTGGAGCTGGTGGCCCGGGGGACGGCGGCGCTGACCTACACGGAGCTGTGTGTCCCCGACGACCTGGAGAACCGGGGGGTGACCGACCTGCCCCACTACCCCTACCGCGATGACGCCCTGGAGATCTGGGGGGCCATCGAGAGGTGGGGCGGGGGGGGGACACACGACACGTGGGGTGGGGACAACAGGGGTGGGGACAACAGGGGTGGGACATGGTCATGGGGACATGGGGATGGGGACAAGAGGGACAGGGACATGGGGATGGGACATGGTGGTGGGGCCATGGCCATGGGGACAAGAGGGACGGGGACACGGTCATGAGGACATGGGGATGGGGACATGGCCATGGGGACAAGAGGGATGGGGACATGGCCATGGGGACATGGTGGTGGGACACAAGGATGGGACATGGGGATGAGGATGATGGGGATGGGACACGGTGGTGGGGACGTGGGCATGGGGACAACAGGGATGGGGACAACAGGGATGGGGCATGGGGTGGGTTCATGGGGATGGGACATGGTGGTGGGGCCATCGCCATGGGGACAACAGGGATGTGGACATTGGGGTGGGGACAAGAGGGATGGGGACATGGTGGTGGGACCATGGCCATGGGGACAACAGGGGTGGGGACATGGGGATGGGGACATGGTGGTGGGACACAAGGATGGGACATGGGGATGGGGGCGATGGGGCTGGGACATGGTGGTGGGGACGTGGGCATGGGGACAACAGGGATGGGGACATTGGGGTGGGGACAAGAGGGATGGGGACAAGAGGGATGGGGACGTGGGGATGGGGACATAGTGGTGGGACACAGGGATGGGACATGGGGATGAAAATGATGGGGATGGGACACGGTGGTGGGGACGTGGGCATGGGGACAACAGGGATGGGGACAACAGGGATGTGGACATTGGGGTGGGGACAAGAGGGATGGGGACACGGTGGTGGGACCATGGCCATGGGGACAACAGGGGTGGGGACATGGGGATGGGGACATGGTGGTGGGACACAAGGATGGGACATGGGGATGGGGGCGATGGGGATGGGACATGGTGGTGGGGACGTGGGCATGGGGACAACGGGGATGGGGACATTGGGGTGGGGACAACAGGGATGGGGACAAGAGGGATGGGGACGTGGGGATGGGGACATGGGGATGGGGACAAGAGGGATGGGGACGAAGGGGACGGGACATGGTGGTGGGACCATGGCCATGGGGACATGGGGATGGGGACGTGGGGATGGGACATGGTGGTGGGGACATGGGCATGGGGACAAGAGGGACGGGGCCATTGGGGTGGGGATGATGGAGATGGGACCACGGGGCTGGGAGGTGCCGGGGGGGGGACGCTGGGACCCGTCCCCGCCTCTCACTGGTGGCTGCGGTGGCCCAGTTTGGTGGAGGGGATCGTGGCCCTCTACTACCCCGAGGACAGTGACGTGGCCGAGGACGAGGAGCTGCAGGACTGGGTGGGGGAGATCTTCACCTACGCCGTCCTGGGCAACGAGAAGACGGGTAGGGGCGTGGGGACGGTGATGGTGGTGGGCGTGGCCGTGGGTGTGGGCGCCGTCACGTCGTCCTCCTGATGGCCGTGGTCGCGGTCCCATCCTGGTGATGACCACGCGGGGTGACGGTGGCCGTCGTGGCCATGGTTGTGGTTGCACTACAGTAATGGCCACGATGAAGGTGACCGTCATGGTGGTCACGGTCACGTCATGGTCATGGTCATGGTCACATCATCATGATGGTCATGGCCACGGTCGTGGTCATTTCACGGTGATGGTGATGCATGGTGATGGTGGCCATTGTGGCCATGGTTGTGGTCACCCTCCAGTAATGGCCATGATGAAGGTGACCGTCATGGTGGTTGTGGTGGTCACATCATGGTCACGTCATGGTCATGGTCATGGTCACGGTCATGGTCATGTTGTCATGATGGTCATAGCCATGGTCATGGTCGCACCACAGTGATGGTGACGGTTGTGGCCATGGCCATGGTGTTGGCCACGGTCCCATGGTGGGGGACCACACAAGGTTCATGGTGGCCAGGGTCCATGGTGACCACAAGGTCATGGCCATGGTCACGCCCCAGTAACGACCGTGACCACCATTACTGTTATGGCCGAGGTCTCCCATCCATCATGGCCATGGGCACGGTCATGGTCATGGCCATGGGCAGGACACAGGATGGGCACGTCCGTGGTCATGGTCACAGCCATGGTCAAGGTCAAGGTCAAGACGTAGAGTGGGCACGGGCATGTCCATGGTTGTGGTCGTGGTGAAGACACGGATGGGCAGGGGCGTGTCCATGGTCATGGTCAAGGTCAAGGCACAGAGTGGGCATGGACACGTCCACGATCGTGATCAAGACACGGATGGGCGTGTCCATGTCATGGCCACGGTTGAGATACGGAATGTCCATGGTCCTGGTCGTGATCAAGACGTGGAAGGGGCGTGGCCATGGCCATGGTCATGGTGAACAGATGGAATGGGCACGGGCGTGGTCAGGGTCAAGGTCAGGACATGGGGTGGGCATGGACACGTCCACGGGCACGGTCAAGGCATGGGGTGGGCACGGGCGTGTCCATGGGCATGGTCAAGACACGGGATGGGCGTGTCCGTGGGCATGGTGAAGACACGGGATGGGCGTGTCCATGGTCATGGTGAAGACACGGGATGGGCGTGTCCATGGTCATGGTCATGGTGAAGACACGGGGTGGGCGTGTCCACGGTCATGGTCATGGTCAAGACACGGGATGGGCGTGTCCACGGTCATGGTCATGGTGAAGACACGGGATGGGCGTGTCCATGGTCATGGTCATGGTGAAGACACGGGATGGGCGTGTCCATGGGCATGGTGAAGACACAGGATGGGCGTGTCCATGGTCATGGTGAGGACACGGGGTGGGCGTGTCCATGGTCATGGTGAAGACATGGGATGGGCGTGTCCACGGTCATGGTGAAGACATGGGATGGGCGTGTCCGTGTCCATGGTCATGGTGAAGACACGGGATGGGCGTGTCCACGGTCATGGCCAAGACACGGAACGGGCGCGGGCGTGTCCAGGGTCACGCCAGCAGACGAGCACGTGGTGGCCACGGGGCCGGGTGGGTTGTGGGGGGTGGGCGGGGCGGGGCGGGGCGGGGCCACGTGGGGGGGGTGAGGTCAGCGCCCAGCTCCCGCCCCGCCCCCTCCCCCCCCCAGGCTTCCCCTCCGCCCTGCGCAGCCGCCCCGAGCTGGTCAAGTTCCTCACCATGATCATCTTCTGCTGCTCCGCCCGGCACGCGGCCGTCAACAGCGGGCAGGTGGCACCCGGGGGGACGCGGGGGGACGGGGGGACGCGGGGGGACGCGGGGACACGGGGGGACGCGGGGACACGGCGGGAGGGGAGAGACCCCAGCACCCACGCGGAGCTGCGAGGTGGCCACGGAACCACCTTGGTGGCACCTGGGGGGACGTTGGGGCACAGGGGTGTTGGAGGGACCCAAGTAGCCATGTAGGACTCAGAGGTGGCCATGGAACCACCTTGGTGGCATCTGGGGGGACATGGAGGGACATGGAGGGTGGAGGGACCCAAGGAGCCACATAGGGCTCCGAGGTGGCCACAGGGTCACCTTGGTGGCATCTGGGGGGACGTTGGGGCACATGGGGGTTGGAGGGACCCAAATAGTCGTGTAGGACTCAGAGGTGGCCACAGAACCACCTTGGTGGCATCTGGGGGGACATGGAGGGACATGGAGGGTGGAGGGACCCAAGGAGCCACACAGGGCTCCGAGGTGGCCACAGGGTCACCTTGGTGGCATCTGGGGGGACGTTGGGGCACATGGGGGTTGGAGGGACCCAAGTAGTCATGTAGGACTCAGAGGTGGCCACGGAACCACCTTGGTGGCATCTGGGGGGACATGGGGGGACATGGAGGGTGGAGGGACCCAAGGAGCCACACAGGGCTCCGAGGTGGCCACGGGGTCACCTTGGTGGCATCTGGGGGGACATGGAGGGTGGAGGGACCCAAGGAGCCACACAGGGCTCCGAGGTGGCCACAGGGTCACCTTGGTGGCATCTGGGGGGACGTTGGGGCACATGGGGGTTGGAGGGACCCAAGTGGTCGTGTAGGACTCAGAGGTGGCCATGGAACCACCTTGGTGGCATCTGGGGGGACATGGAGGGATGTGGCGGGTGGAGAGACCCAAGTAGCCGTGTAGGTCTCAGAAGTGGCCACAGGGTCACCTTGGTGGCATCTGGGGGGACATGGAGGGACGTGGGGGTGGAGGGACCCAAGTAGCCATGTAGGTCTCAGAGGTGGCCATGGAACCACCTTGGTGGCATCTGGGGGGACATGGAGGGACGTGGGGGGTGGAGGGACCCAAGTAGCCATCTAGGTCTCAGAGGTGGCCACGGCACCACCTCGGTGGCCGCAGCGGCCTGGGGGCCGCTCCCAATCCCCCGGGGTGGCCCCGTTGGCAACCGGGTGACCTTGGAGGAGGTTGGTGGGGGGGGGGCCCCCCACTGACCGCCCCACTTCCTGCCCCCCAAGTACGACTACGCCGCCTGGATGCCCAACACGCCGGGGAGCCTGCGGCGGCCACCGCCCCCCCGGCAGGAGGTGGCCACCCCCGAGCTCTTCCTGGCCACCCTCCCCTCCCCCCGGGCCACCGGCGCCCTCCTGGCCCTGCTCAGCGTCGTCAGCTACGAGGGGGGGGAGCCGGTGAGGAGGGGGGCAGGGAGGGACCCCCCCGCGACCCACAAGTGGGCCCGGACCCCCACGACCCCCCCCCCCCCCCCCAGTGACCCACACATTGGGGTGGGACCCACCGTGACCCCCCCAAGTGGTCCCGGACCCCCATGACCCCCCCCAATGGGTCCCATGTGTCCAGGTGGGACCCCCAAGTGGTCCCAGACCCCCCCCATGACCCCCCCAGGGACCCACAAGTCCATGTGGGACCCCCTGTGACCCCCAAGTGGTCCTGGACCCCCCATGACCCCCCAGGGACCCACACGTCCCGGTTGGACCCACCGTGACCCCCAAGTGGTCCCGGACCCCCATGACCCCCCATGACCCATGACCACCCTGGAGGGGTCATGGGACCACTTGTGGGTCCCACCAGGACCATGTGGGTCCCCCTGTGACCCCCAAGTGGTCCCAGACCCCCTGACCCCCATGGGACCCACATGTCCTGGTGGGACCCACAAGTGGTCCCATGACCCCTCCAGGGACCCACATGTCTGGGTGGGACCCACCATGACCCCCCAGGGACCCACACGTCCATGTGGGACCCACTGTGACCCCCAAGTGGTCCCAGACCCCCTGACCCCCCAGGGACCCACACATCCATGTGGGACCCACTGTGACCCCCAAGTGGTCCCAGACCCCCATGAGCCCCCAAGGACCCACACATCCATGTGGGTCCCCCTGTGACCCCCAAGTGGTCCCAGACCCCCTGACCCCCATGGGACCCACATGTCCTGGTGGGACCCACAAGTGGTCCCATGACCCCTCCAGGGACCCACACATCCATGTGGGACCCACCGTGACCCCCAAGTGGTCCCAGACCCCCAGGGGACCCACATGTCCGGGTGGGACCCCCATGACCCCCCAAGGGGTCCCAGACCCCCAAGGGACCCACACGTCCATGTGGGACCCACCGTGACCCCCAAGTGGTCCCGGACCCCTATGACCCTCAAGGGACCCACACGTCCCAGTGGGACCCACCATGACCCCCAAGTGGTCCCAGACCCCCAAGGGACCCACACGTCCATGTGGGACCCACTGTGACCCCCAAGTGGTCCCAGACCCCCATGGGACCCACACGTCTGGGTGGGACCCCCATGACCCCCCAAGGGGTCTGGGCCCCCCCTCCCCTAACGCCCTTCCCTCCCCCCCCAGCGCCCGCTGGGTTCTCGCTCGCAGGAGCTCTTCAGTGGGGCAGCCCCACGGCGCCTCCTGGCCGCCTTCCGCCGCCGCCTGGGCGCCATCTCCCAGCGCATCCGGCGCCGCGATGGGGGGCTGGAGCTGCCCTACCCCTACCTGGACCCCGCCCGCGTCCAGGAGAGCGTCGCCATCTGACCCACGGCGTGTCCCCGACCCCCCCCCATGTCCCCAACCCCCCCCCAGATGTCCCCAACCCCCCCCAAGGTGTCCCCAACCTCCCCGAGGTGTCCCCAACCTCCTTGGACCGTCCCCAACCCTCCCCATGGTGGCCTCAACCTCCCCAGATGACCCCCCCCGAGATGTCCCCAACCCCCCTGAGATGTCCCCAACCCCCCCCCAGATGTCCCCAACCTCCTTGGACCATCCCCAACCCTCCCCATGGTGGCCTCAACCTCCCCAGATGACCCCCCCTGAGATGTCCCCAACCCCCCTGAGATGTCCCCAACCCCCCCCAGATGTCACCACCCCCCCCCCCAGATGTCACCAACCCCCCCCAGATGTCCCCAGCCCCCCTGAGATGTCCCCAACCTCCTTGGATTGTCCCCAACCCTCCCCATGGTGGCCCCAACCTCCTCATCCGACCCCCCCCGAGATGTCCCCAACCCCCCTGAGATGTCCCCAACCCCCCCCAAGGTGTCCCCAACCCCCCCAGATGTCACCAACCCCCCCCAGATGTCACCAACCACTCAAGGATGTCCCCAACCTCCTTGGATTGTCCCCAACCCTCCCCGTGGTGGCCCCAACCTCCTCATCCGACCCCCCCGAGATGTCCCCAACCCCTCCGAGATGTCCCCAACCCCCCTGAGATGTCCCCAACCCCCCCCAGATGTCACCAACCCCCCCCGAGATGTCCCCAACCCTCCCCAGATGTCCCCAACCACTCAAGGATGTCCCCAACCTCCTTGGATTGTCCCCAACCCTCCCCATGGTGGCCCCAACCTCCTCATCCGACCCCCCCCGAGATGTCCCCGACCCCCCTGAGATGTCCCCAACCCTCCCCAGGTGTCCCCAACCACTCAAGGATGTCCCCAACATCCTTGGACCGTCCCCAACCCTCCCCATGGTGGCCCCAACCTCCTCATCCGACCCCCCCTGAGATGTCCCCAACCCCCCCTACATGTCCCCAACCCCCCCCCGATGTCACCAACCCCACCCAAGATGTCCCCAACCACTCAAGGATGTCCCCAACCTCCTTGGAGCATCCCCAACCCTCCCCATGGTGGCCCCAACCTCCTCATCCGACCCCCCCCGAGATGTCCCCAACCCCCCCCAGATGTCCCCAACCCCACCCAAGGTGTCCCCACCCCCCCCCAGATGACCCCTCTCAGATGTCCCCAACCCCCCTGAGATGTCCCCAACCCCCCCTACATGTCCCCAACCCCCCCCCCCCAAGGTGTCCCCAACCTCCTTGGACCATCCCTGTCCCCTTCGTGTCCCCCCCCCCATTGTCATTGTCCCCATCCGCTCCCGCCCCCCGCCCCACTGTCCCCCCCAATGTCCCCCGTGTCTCCTGTCCCTGCCCCACGGCGGGGGGGCGGGACGGACACAACGACACGGGGAATAAATGGGGCTCCTCTCCCCACCCCCCGTGTGCCTCGGGAGCGGGTCTGGGGACAAGGGACACCCCGATGTGGGGCTGAGGGACAGCGGGACCCATGGGGACAACCCCGATGTGGGGCTGAGGGACACTGTGACCCATGGGGACACCAATGCTGTGGGGCTGAGGGACACCGGGACCCATGGGGACACCCCGATGTGGGGCTGAGGGACAGCGGGACCCATGGGGACGCCAACGCTGTGGGGCTGAGGGACAGCGGGACCCATGGGGACACCCCGATGTGGGGCTGAGGGACAGCGGGACCCATGGGGACGCCAACGCTGTGGGGCTGAGGGACATCATGGCCATGGGGACACCGTGACCCATGGGGACACCTTGGCCATGGGGACATGGGACACTGTGACCCATGGGGACACCAGCGCTGTGGGGCTGAGGGACACCATGGCCATGGGGACACTGTGACCCATGGGGACACCAGTGCTGTGGGGCTGAGGGACACCGGACCCATGGGGACGCCAACGCTGTGGGGCTGAGGGACAGCGGGACCCATGGGGACAACCCCGATGTGGGGCTGAGGGACACCATGGCCATGGGGACACCGTGACCCATGGGGACACCTTGGCCATGGGGACATGGGACACCGTGACCCATGGGGACACCAGCGCTGTGGGGCTGAGGGACAGCGGGACCCATGGGGACGCCAACGCTGTGGGGCTGAGGGACAGCGGGACCCATGGGGACAACCCTGATGTGGGGCTGAGGGACACTGGGACCCATGGGGACGCCAAAGCTGTGGGGCTGAGGGACGCCATGGCCGTGGGGACACTGTGACCCGTGGGGACACCAACGCTGTGGGGCTGAGGGACGCCATGGCCAGTGGGGCCCAGACGCCTGGGTCACCTGTGGGGCCGGGACGTGTGGGTCCTCAGTGGGGCACAGACACTGGTGTGGGGCACAGACGCCTGGGTCCCATATAGGGCTTGGACATGTGGGTCCCCTATGGGGCAGAGACCCCACTATGGAGCACAGCCCCCGCCATGGGGCACAGACCCCGCTATGGGGCTCAGAGCTCGCTATGGGGCACCAAGCTTTCTATAGGGCTCAGACCTCAGTATGGGGCAGAGACCCCCACTATGGGGCACAGACCCCGCCATGGGGCTCAGACCCTGCTATGGGGCACAGACCCGTGCCATGGCGCACAGACCCCTGCTATGGCGCACAGACCCCTGCTATGGGCCCCAGCCCCTGCTATGGGGCAGAGACCCTGCTGTGGGGCACAGGCCCCACTATGGGGCTCAGACCGCGCTATGGGTCCCAGCCCCTGCTATGGGGCACAGGCCCCACCATGGGTCCCCGTCCCCGCTATGGGTCCCAGCCCCTGCTATGGGGCTCAGACCCCGCCATGGGTCCCAGTCCCCGCTATGGGGCTCAGACCCTGCTATGGGGCTCAGACCCCGCCATGGGTCCCAGTCCCCGCTATGGGGCTCAGACCCTGCTATGGGTCCCAGCCCCCACTATGGGTCCCAGCCCCCCACCATGGTGCACAGACCCTGCTATGGGTCCCAGTCCCTGCCATGGGGCTCAGACCCCCGCTATGGGTCCCAGCCCCCGCTATGGGTCCCCATCCCCGCTATGGGGCACAGACCCCGCTATGGGTCCCAGCCCCCGCTATGGGTCCCCATCCCCGCTATGGGGCACAGACCCCGCTATGGGTCCCAGCCCCCACTATGGGTCCCAGCCCCCGCTATGGGTCCTCATCCCCGCTATGGGGCTCAGACCCCGCTATGGGTCCCAGTCCCTGCTATGGGTCCCAGCCCCCTGCCATGGGGCACAGACCCCGCTATGGGTCCCAGTCCCCGCCATGGGGCACAGACCCCTCTATGGGGCACAGACCCCGCTATGGGTCCCAGCCCCTGCTATGGGTCCCAGCCCCCGCTATGGGTCCCCGTCCCCGCTATGGGGCACAGACCCCGCTATGGGTCCCAGCCCCCGCTATGGGTCCCCGTCCCCGCTATGGGGCACAGACCCCGCTATGGGGCACAGACCCTGCCATGGGTCCCAGCCCCTGCTATGGGTCCCAGCCCCCCGCCATGGGGCACAGACCCCCACCATGGGGCTCAGACCCCACTATGGGGCTCAGACCCTGCTATGGGTCCCAGCCCCCGCTATGGGTCCCAGCCCCCCGCCATGGGTCCCAGCCCCTTGCTATGGGTCCCAGCCCCCCGCCATGGGTCCCAGCCCCCCGCCATGGGGCACAGACCCCTCTATGGGGCTCAGACCCTGCCATGGGTCCCAGCCCCCGCTATGGGTCCCAGCCCCCGCTATGGGGCACAGCCCCTGCTATGGGTCCCAGCCCCTTGCTATGGGTCCCAGCCCCCCACCATGGGTCCCAGCCCCCGCTATGGGTCAAAGCCCCTTGCTATGGGTCCCAGCCCCCTGCCATGGGTCCCAGACCCCGCTATGGGGAACAGACCCCGCTATGGGTCCCAGACCCCGCTATGGGTCCCAGCCCCCCGCCATGGGGCACAGACCCCTGCCATGGGGCACAGACCCCGCTATGGGTCCCAGCCCCCGCTATGGGTCCCAGCCCCTTGCTATGGGCCCCAGCCCCCGCTATGGGTCCCAGCCCCCCGCCATGGGTCCCAGCCCCCGCTATGGGTCCCAGACCCCTCTATGGGGCTCAGACCCTGCTATGGGTCCCAGCCCCTCGCTATGGGGCACAGACCCCTCTATGGGTCCCAGCCCCCGCTATGGGTCCCAGCCCCCCGCACGCCTGGGTCCCCTCGGTGGGTCCACAGTCCAGCCCCAAGGCCACCTGCCGTCACCCGTGATGTCATCGGTGATGTCACCTGTGACCTTCCACACACCCCCCTCCCCCCGCCCCTCCCCCCCCGCGGGGGTCGGCTCCGGCCGGGATTGGGGGGGGTGGGGGGGGAGGGGCGCCGCAAAGGCTTCTGGGCAAGGCCGCCCCTCCCCCACTGATGAAGCAACGGGGGGGGGAGGGGACACCCCCCCTCCCCCATCCCCTCCCCCCCCCCTTTTTTTTTGGGGGGGGTCCCTTTTTGGGGGGGGGAGGGGCAGGACCCAACTCCTGGGTCCCTTTTTTTGGGGGGGGAGGGGGGGGATTCCCAAATTTTGGGGGGGGGTCCCCTTTTTGGTGGGGGGAGGGGGGGTCCCCCAGCTCCTGGGTCCCTTTTTTTTGGGGGGGGGGAGGGGGGTGTCCCCTTTTTGGGTCCCTTTTTTTTGGGGGGGGGGTCCCTTTTGGATGGGGGAGGGGCAGCACCCCAACTCCTGGGTCCCATTTTTGGGGGGGGGATCCCCATTTTTTGGGGGGGTGTCCCATTTTGGGGGGGGGGGAGGGG